>NW_020664420.1:58122819-58138313 GCF_002925995.2 Terrapene triunguis
TGTGTGTGTGTGTGTGTGTGTGTGTGTGTGTGTGTGTGTGTGTGTGTGGATGTATAGGTATTAGGTATAATGTGTGTGTATAAGGATTAAGATATTAGTTATTGGTCATAAATCAAATTGTTACCATAATAAATATGGCATCTTTGTCTTGCCCCCTGAAAAGATCCCGTGTAGTTTTGTCTGTATAACAGCGTTATAGGTGAAACCGCATTATATCGAATTTGCTTTGATCCGCCGGAGTGCACAGCCCCCCTCTCTCCCCCAGAGCACTGCTTTACTACATTATATCAGAATTCGTGTTATATCAGGTCCCGTTATATAGGGGTAGAGGTGTATTGCCCTCTCCAAATTCCATGCAACATAGTGATAACAATTTCTCCTCAGGGACTTTTATGCCTTTCCCCCAGTGTTCAAGCTGTGATGGCACATACCTTCTTCAGGGGTGTGGGGGAAGCAATCAAAACTCTTTTGTCCACCAATATTCCACAATTACTTGTCTGTTGTCTATAGGCCTTCTTTTGTTGGGGAGGAGATAACACCTCTTGTGGTAAACTTGGCAGTGCTTCTCCCTTGACTGTGTGCATTTATAGTTTCAGCAAACATTTGTATAGTTACAGAGCACATACTTAAACATTACCGTATAACATGGGATACTGATATTATAAGTAAGATTAATAAATGCAGCATCCTACAAGCATTCCGTACAGTCTAAACATACTCTAATAACTCTAATATCTAGTTTAACAATACTAACACACAGGCAAGCCAGACTGGTTTCCAGCCATGCATTTTCAGTGTTCCCCAGTGGCCTTGGCTTGAGCTGGCACTTGATTTTCTACCATCACACACTATATCACCCTGGTTCCTCCCCTGTGCACTGAGTGAGACAGGGGTCCTGTGGCAAAAAATAATATGTGGTCATGTAATTAAGTACCGTGTCATATATACACAAGTGGATCAAATTAAGGTTCAACAGACAATAATAGTAAGTTGTTATCTTCTATGAGGACCAGCATTACTGGGGAGTGAGACAAACCCTTCACTAGTGGATTTCTAAATATTTGCTGACAGCAAAGGCATGGTGAGATTCAGGAATACTTAATATATATGGATATATACCTATCTCATAGAACTGGAAGGGACCCTGAAAGGTCATCAAGTCCAGCCCCCTGCCTTCACTAGCAGGACTAAGTACTGATTTTGCCCCAGATCCCTCCCTAAGTGGCTCCCTTAAGGATTGAACTCACAACCCTGGGTTTAGCAGGCCAATGCTCAAACCACTGAGCTATCCCTCCCCTCATTCCCCTTTACCTGAGGAGTGGGAACAGAATTTTCTGTCCCCCGATCCCAATCCTGTCACTTCCCCATCCCAGAGTCTTTGTCCCAGGTCTGTTCTCTTTGCTTATGCAGTCCCAGTCTCCACTCTTCAGGCTTCCCATCCCAGTCCTAGTCTCCTTGCCCAGCCAGTCCTCCTCTCCTCCTCCAGGCTCTCTGTCTGAGTCCCAATCTCCCCCTGCCTCCCAGTCTCTCCCTGCATATCCAGTCCAATTGCTTGCCCAGACAATCCCAATTCTGCTACTCCCACTCTAATTCCTTGTCTCCAGACTCCTTACCCAGCTGGTCCCAGTTCCCCTGGCTTGGCAACTCTGATTTGTTTTTCGCTTCCACCGTCTATTAAATCCCAGTACTATTCTCCCCCCCCAGGCTCCCCATCCAGTCTAAATATCCCTGATGCCCTCCTGGTTCCTACACCACTCTTCCCCCCCTCACTGGCTCTTTAGTTCAGTATCTTTGCCCAGCCAGTCCCAGTCATCCCCCAACCCAGCTCCGTGTCCAATCTGTATACACATACACACATGCAACTTTTGCTAGATTAAATGGAGTTAGTTTGCCTAATTTTCTTACATACTAATTAATTCATCATCTATGTTTAGGCTAGTTATTAACAAAAACACCTGAAATGATAATTATATCAAATCATTTTTGCTTGGCAAAAAAGCAAATTCTTCTTCCCTCTCTCTTTAAGTAACCTTTCCTATGTGTCACTCTCAGACAGTATATCAAGAAACTCAGCAATTAAATGAATTTAGTTGTCACTCTCTCTCTTTTAGACAATATATCAAGGTCAAACAATCATACTCTTTAAATATACCTCTGAGGATTTACCCAATAATCTTGAATAGTAAAAAATCCATCTTCCTCCCAATGTGGACACAAAAAAAATTAAGAAAATGAATGACCTAGATAAATATAATCATTATTTTCTCATTCCCAGAACTTCATAAACAATTACAATCTACTACACAGGTAATTTTCAAAAGAAATGCAGTTTTGTATCTGCTTCAGTGAGCTAATTATTGATAGCATCGTGTATGAGTAAGTGGATTAACCCTACACAGCACCTAGCAAGCAAAGGGTTATCTCTACCCTAAGCAGTTGCAGCTCTGCTGATGCTGTCAGCAATTCACTAATTAGGCTCAGTAAGGGAACAAGAATTCTTTGGGAGATGTTAACAAACTTAATTGGCAGCAAACACCAGAAATTTCATTGGGAGAGATATAAACTAGTAGTAGGGAGTGAGCAAATCTGAGTAGTCTATGTGGGGACATTATATTGAGCACTTAAATGTATCAGCATATTTGGGTTTTGACATAAAGGAAGAACTAGACATCATAGACCAAGGTTGGGATCCACAAAGGGAATCCAGCTTTGCAATACTGATTATCATGGCGCCTAGCTTCTAAGCACCTAGAAAATGACAGGAACAATACTGAGATTCCCAAAGACAAGTTAGGTGCCCAGGCTCCCTAAACAGTGAATGGAAGGAGAATGAATGGGGATGTGATCCACAAAAGGCAGCACACTAAGGCATGGAGCCACCTGAGCTAGCCAAGGGGAGATGCTGACAACAAAATGTTTGCTCTGTCTTGCTTCTCTCTCAGAGACAGGTGCCTAAAGTTCAGGCTGCAGGCACCTATCTCTGCTTGTGATCCACAAACGGGAACCTGCCACCTGAGTCAGGCAGTTTAGGTGCCTAAACTGCTTTTTCCTTGCTGAACACAAAATGGCTGCAGAAGGAGGTTCCCACCTTGTAACTTTTAGCCCAGTGATTAAAGCACTTTCCTGGGATGTGGGAGAGACAGCTTCAATTCCTCCCTTTCTGGATTTACAGGGATAAAGTATTTGAACAAGGGTGTCCCCACCTCTCAGGAGAAGGCTGTAACCACTGAGCCATAATGTGGGGTCTCTTAATCTCCCTGTTGAAGCCATTCCACTGTGGATTAAATAATGAAAGAGCAATTTAGATGGAAAGTTAGGCACCAACTGAGTTTTAGGTGCCTACAGGGTTAGGTGGATTATAGTGATGCCATGCACAAGGACATAGGTGCCTAACTCTGGAGTGTAGGTAGGTATGTTCATTCATGGAATGCACCTCAAATTTTCAAAGAGGATTAAACAGCCTTTAGTATTGTACTTGCAGTTGGTTGCAGAAGCAACCAAGTTGTGATGCAAAAAACAGTATGTGGATGTGTAAATACCTGATCTGTGGACTCTGTCAGTTGTTAAATGTCCTTGCAGTCAATACAAGCATAAATTCAGGAGATGTTGATAATTTCTCCATATGTTTACAGCTTGAACAGTTGAAAGTTATTTACCTTCCTGTACAGACATGATGAATGAATAAGAACTCCAGGTTGGTCTGGCCCTTTCCTGGTGTAACTCGATGCTACCCTGACCATCCCATTCAAGACCATGCTAAGACTGTGTTATGCCATAAAATATATCTAGACCTGGCTTATTTGCCTTCATGATACATTCCTTTTTTAATGCTCATGGTAACACCATAGTTTAAAGAGATACAGCAAATGGGCATCCCCCAATGCAGTTATACATGACTCAACCAAAGAAGGTCCCCTAATCCAATTGTTAATCTTTCTCTTATTCATGTTAAAAGCTAAAGTTTAGCTAAAAACTAAATGTTAAGGTTAAGAAACCAAGCGCTTACATTCAATAAATGCAATGTCAAAGCTTGAAATGTAATTTTACCTCTGCTCTCTGTCAATTAACACAAAGTAAAGTGTAATACAAATGGATATTTTTGAACCCTACACACAGTAACAAAGGGTATATCTACATTGCAATTAAACACCTATGGCTGCCCATGTCAGCTGACTTGGGCTTGCATGGCTCAGGCTATGGGGCTGTTTAATTGCAGTGTAAATGTTTAGACTAGGGCTGAAGGAGGAGGGTTCCAGAGCCTGGGCTCCAGTCCAAGCCCAAACGTCTTCACCACAATTAATCCACCCCATAGCCCAAGCCCCATGAACCCAAGGCAGCTGTTGGTGTTTAATTGCAGTGTAGACATACCTTTATAGCACAGCATATACAGTCTTCAGATTTGGCTTGATTTTCAAGTCTCAGTGAAATGGTTGGTAACAAGTATGAAAAGACTGGTTTGATAGATATAATATTACCATTATTGAGCTAATTTATTTTGCATAGAGACATCCCAGTAAATCAACCATCTTGATTTAAAGTTTGGTTCCACTCTGAAAAATTATTATGTAAAAATAACCTTTCTTACTCAACCGCATTGCTGCTAGAGTGCATTTAAGTTATATCTGCTCGTGCCAGTTACCTAAATACATTTGTATTGGGTTTTCTTTCAGTAAGCACTGTATGGGCAATGATTCTAAGAGAAAGTGACTTGGATTCTGCTCTTTCTTTTGCATCATCAACAGGATTGTTTAATGATTGCCACTCAATCAAAACAATCAATAACGCCTGTGAGACTTCATTACTAGCCATAGTATTGCCAAGTGTCACTGAAGTCCTGTAGAGATTTTACTATTGATAACGTATGAGATGAAAGGACCCAGCATGATTTTTCAGACCTCAGGCTAAGCTTGTATGGATGTCAGTTAGAAAAGGATTTTTTTTACTTTTAAAACTGAGCACCTCTGAAAAGGAAATTAAGACAATAACCATAGATTACCATGACCAGGGTGACCAGATGTCCCGATTTTGGGGTCTTTTTCTTATATAGGCCCCTACTACCCCCGATCCCCTGTCCTGATTTTTCACATTTGCTGTCTGGTCACCCTAACCATGACAAAATTTTCACTTAGAAAAATGAAAATTTATATATCACTGAAGCATTTGAAAATTAAATTAATCACATCACAGACAGTGGCTTCTAGAGTGGATGGCAGAAGCCAGCTAGTGAAAAGGACATTTCATACAGGAAAGGGAAATTATGTGTAATGACAACAGGGTTTCCCATAGTACTTTAACAAAATGCACCATGGCCTCCTTAATGTCCACACCCAGAGCAAGGAGAGATTCAGTGTTTAAACTCTTGTGTTAGAAATCCACACACTAAACTGCAGCAAGCTCAATTATCCATTTACTTTAAAGATGAAAGACTGACCTAAGCCTGGCTAGATTTGAAACTGTCTCTCCAAGTAGCTGAAATATTTCAAGTTTAAGATTAACACCACTATTTTTTTCCTTCAATGCTGTTCCAAAAGAGCCATTGCCTATTGTTGCTTTTTCTTTTGCTTCTCTATGAGTTAAAAGAAAAAAAGTATCTTCCACACACCTCCCACCTTAATTTCTCCTCAGTGTACATAACCTGAGACTCAGTCCATACCCATCTCAGGCTCTATGGAAGGCAGTAAAGCTAGTTCACAAGATGGGAATTTTATGCTCCTCTGTGCAATGCTGTTTTCTGTCTATCTGAACTGCAGGGTTTCACTAATCCCTGTACTAATCCCTGTAAGAATTTATTAGAGCTGGTTGGGACCTTTTCATCAAAATGTTTTTTTTGGGGGGGGTGGGGGTGGGGAGGAAGGTTAGTATTAAATACAGTTTCTGAAAAATAATTTTTTTTCATTGGAAAATTTCAATTTTGATTTTTTTTTAAATTCTTGGGAAAATCAAAATGAAATATTTTATTTTAAGTTGAGAGAACCCAAACTGAAACATTTTGGTTCGGCAAAACAACTTGAAATATTTGTTTCCAGCCAGTTGGACTTTAATGTATGTCAGCCTGAATTGTCACAATGTCTCAGGGGAGTTTAGTTCAGGTTCCTCATGTCCTCATTCTCCTCTCTGGGCTGTGCTCCATGGCTGGACTACATATCCCATGATGCAGCATGTTCTCCCCTCTCATTGAACTGCTGAAGTGTATCATGGGAGTCTTATAATCATGATACATCATGGGAGGCATAATGTGGTTGGGCACATGGCTCATAGAAGGGATTGGGGCAATGAGGCATCTTTACCAGAACTCTGATGAGATGTTGCACAACAGCTCAGCTGGACATGGATTAAAGTTGAATCAAGCTAAAATGAAAAATACCTGTACCATTCAACAAACTGAAACAAAATGTTCTGATTTTGAGAATGTTAGAATGTTTTGTTTCAATCAAAAATGTCAAAATAAAAAGTTTCAACAGGTTACAATTTTCAAAAGCATTTTTTTTTTACTTTCATGCAAAATTTCAATATTTTGACTTTACATCCTAATTTGGGAAGAAAGCAAATTTCTAAATATTGGAAGTTCCCTTGGAATGTAATTTTTTTCAACCAGTTCTAATACTTCTGTTTTTGAAAATTATGAATGTGTAAAAATAGAGGGCTACAATGGAAATTGATTTGCACCCTTAATAATAGTGGGTGTTACTAGCGCTAAGTTAAATTACATCTGGTTAAATTAAAAGACATTGAATATGATGGTCTTTCAAGTACAGTGTGTGCATGGGGAGGGGAGAGAAAAACAAGCAGATAATGCAACTTTTATATGACTATATCCCCGTGTAGGATTATTTCATCTTCAATATTAGACATCATGGAAAAAATAATACAGTTGTAGAGTTAATCAGAGAGTGATTAAGAATTGTAGGCAAGAAAAAAAATATTTTAACATGGTATTTGAAAAGCAACAGAATGAGATTGAGGCAAAGATGCAGAGGAATATTTTTCCAGATGGCAGCAACAGCAGTGATGGCCCTTGCACCAAAAAGATTTTGTGGATAGATACAGAGGACTGCAGGCCAGAAAGAGGTAAGAGGAAGGAATGATTGAGTTCTGAGGGACAAAGGGGCAGATTTTCATCTCTAAAGTCCCCTTTGCACTGTTTTAATAGGCTTAAACATGCCCTGGGCTTGGGGTTTAATTCTAGATGGGAAACTCATCTTCCCACTTTCTCTGGTATAAATTGGCATACTCAACTCTATGCCAACTGCACCTTGCAACCCACATAAGAGGTGTTTCTTGGTGGTCCAGAAGTGTGACCAAAGTGTACCATGCTCCAGCAGTCCCTGGCCAGTGGAATAGTCCCTAGGCATCTGTTCTAGATTGTGTAAATTGATCATCTCAGTGGCTTCTCCAGTTTGGACACTGGTCAGGCCCAGGATTGGGAGAAGCCTAAAGACAGGTTAGGGCCAAAGTTGCACTGAACATCAGCTGTGATTGAGCATGTAGTTCATGAGACAGACTGCTGGATCAACTCCAAGGAGAGGTTTTAACAAGTAGAGGGATTCAGAAATAGGATTAAAATTAATAAGGAGCCAGAGGAGCTGTTTGGGGATGAAGATGATGTGGTTGCACTTCTTTATATGTATGACTAGCTAGGCAGCAGCATTCTACCTTGCTGGAGTCTGGAGAACTGGGATTTAAGGGGGCAAAAGCGAAAATAACTTATGACTTTGGAAGAAATTCTGCTTGCCTTACTCATGTTAGTAGTCCTACTGAAGACAATGGGATTCACGCCTGTGAGTAAATTGAGTAGGATTTGCTTTATATCTAAAATTAGAAAACATATATCAATATTATGTGACCACATGTTAAAATTCATAAATCAGTTCTCATCTAAAGTTTTTTTTTACATACTTAACAACAAACTCCATCTTATTTATCATAAATATTTTCTGAAACTCATTTGAAATTCATCTCAACATATACAGTTTTCACTTTTCTGCACATCATCCTTATAAAAAGCAATTCCTCAGTAAAATCTAGGAACAAAAAATAAACACTTTTTATCAGCTTTCTAGTGTAAAGTAATATGCTTTTGGGATGACACATCAAGATTAATATATATTTCTAAAGATGGAAATTACTTATGCCAGCATGTTTCACTCTAAAAGACAGTTCTTTAGGTTTTTTTTAATAACCTCTTTCCCTGCTGTTGGGCTGTATATTGCATAAATGTTCAGTTCCCCACATATTTCTATACTAATGTGTCAATGTGATTTTTATACTAATTGATAACCACTACAGACCCCATGTATCTCCTTTGTGTGGTAACCAGAAAGTGAACTAAAGTGTAGACCATCTGGATTAAGAGACACATAACCTGCCAGAATAAATCAGACAAAGATTAACTGCAAAATCCTGAAACAATCAGCCTCTCGGGTCTGATTTGCTAAAATGTTCTATACTCTTTATACCTACAAAACAGAGAAACTGCATGCACAGTGAACACCAAAATGGCTCTGCATTATAATAACTTTGTTTAATTGCCACTAAACCTTGCTACATTTGTTAGCCCTCAAGTATAACATGAAAGGCTTTCAATTTGTAAGACTTTCTACTATTTTCCTTTTATTTTGTTATATTTGGACTGTTTTCCATCTTGTGGTATTTGGAGCTTGGGGTGTTTTCCCCTCAATAGTAATGCTATACATTTTTGAAGATCACTTGTGGAGGCACTGATAGACTTTGAAAAAATCCTTTAGTTGCTAGGTCATTTAGCACCTATGGAAAGACTTGCATTGACCTGAAAGAGTTTTGAATCAGACCCTAGGAAACCACCCTACTAAAGTAGGATAGTAGCCAACATTATATTTTCCCATGCTTTCTCCAGTATAGTTTTAGGAGCTTCCACCACTTTGTTGAAATACTCTGCCATAGCCTAATATATCTGACTGTCAAAAAGATTTTTCCCCACTATCCATCTGAATATTTTCTTTTCACAATAAACTCCCTCTTGTGTTTACAATACCAATAATCCTCTGAATATTTGTAACTATTATTATGATTTGGAACTCTCTTCCCTTTATTCTCATAGACAATTTATACATATTTATGCTTCTTAATTTTTTCTCATAGGTCAGTTTCTCCATGCCCATAATAATTGTTATGCTTTTTGCTGAACTGTTTACAAGGTATTGATATCTTTCTGGTAATAAGGAACCTAGGGTTGAATGCAACCAGAGTTATGTGAAAAATGACTGGTATTGTATTTCTCTGGCTTGTGATTTGCATCTTATGAATACTGTATGTATGCCAAAATTGTATCCAACGTTTGTATTCAAGATTATCCAAACACTGATTGTTCATAACTCATATTATCAAATTTTGGAAATGTCTACCACAACTGAAATTGAGGTAAATCAGAGTTTTACCTGTATTGACCATATTCATTTCTATTTTTCAGTGCAAAGTTTTGTGTTTAATTTGTTATCTCATCTATCCATGTTATCCATGTTTTGAATTTCTATAGATTCAATATGTGTTCTTTCTCTGTCCTTTCTGGTATTTGCAGTGCTTCCCAATTTAATATCATTTGTGAGTTTCAGTGATTTACATGCTGTTTATTTCCTTTTATTGAGTAAGTTCTTAAACATGAAGGGCTCAAAACCTGTCTCAGCTACCCCACTAGACACCTACTCCCAACTTGATTAGTGCTGCTACACTAGAAGCCATACTTTCATCACCTCAAACCAGAAGACCAAAAAATATTAAATGTAGGCCCAGCCATACATATTTTTAGAAGATTGACCATACACTTTAACTATGGATGGTTTTATTCACTGCTTTTACTTCTAAACAAATTATAACTATTCATGGGTGACAGTCTAAAATATATTGAGATATTATTTTTGGATCTAATTAATACTTCATCATTTTATTCCCAGTCAACATTTTCTACAGGAAAACAGATGCAGGAAAAATATACTCAAGTGCTGTTAGTATCTTGGCATAGGGAATTCATCACATCATCTTATCATTAACATATGGATGGTGGCAAAGTGGAAACTGAAGAGGACAGAATTGGGACAATTGGCCAATGCAAGCTGCTACTCTGGGGATCCCCTAATGAACCTGTGGAATACTTCCCTGACCAACTTGGCACTGTACTTAACTGTCACTGGCTTCCCAGCTGTGGTTGTGCATTACAACTCCCTTCATAGGGACGTAATGTCACAGTAGGGGACTTAATACTGGTCCAACCAACATTGGCTACAGAAAGGATTTGTGCTTGGGAAAATCTCTAATAGGTGAAGGCAGCCCCTGTTTACCTATATTGTTCTCATTTACCTCCAAACCCTCAAGAGTGCTAACCACACAGAGGGAACTCTGTAGATTGTGGAGAAGCGACAGCTTCTGTCATTCCATTCTCCCTGCCTCATTTCTGGAGGGTTTTCTCCTACCAGTCCACATTAGGAGAAAAGCATCTGGCTCTAGAAAATTTCCAAGGAACGTTTACAGAATTCCAAGCACAGACTTTCTCACTAGGGCCAGAAATGATGTTTTCATGATATAATTTAACCTCAATTTCACTCACACTTTTTTCAGCATATAAATCTTTAGATGAGAACCAAACATTGATCGATAGGAATGTGACTATTACTGAACAGTAAAATCACATGGTATCATGCTAGCCAGATCCAACAAAATCAACTTTTGAACTGTAAGTGTAACTCAAAATCTGTATTTCCAGTGATAAAGTCAGCATGTACCCCTTTTCTGCTTTTAAGGATGTTGAAAATTACTCATACATCATTACAGGGATTACTCCTCTAGATCCATACATAGAGAAGACCTTCCATTCATGGACCTTCCTGCCACACAAAAGAAGGATTTGGTCATCATACATTGTATTTGTGGTGTCTTTCCCCCACTGGATCCCACGGAGCATTCTCCATAGATCCATGGCTCTGTGGAAAGGAAAGAGAAAGAAGAAAAATGGTTGGGCTTGCTTAGGTGGGATCTGCATCGTCTTTCTACTAGGCCTCCTCTGAGCAATGGAAGCCTCCTAGCTTCGAGTGGATGGGAGGAGCAGTGAAAGAAGCCCTGGCAGATGAGCTACAGTGAATCTGGAAAATATTATTATTATTAATTAATTAATATTATTATTAATAATAATAATAACTTATTTCTGAGGGATGATTTGTGTTGTTTTGATTTATGGGTAAAGCTTTTCTGGCTGGGTCCATCCTGTAGGCAAGTCAAAATGTACTTACAGTACATATTGTCAAATTCATCCACGGCATAATTCAATGGGACTGTGCCTGTTCATACCAGAGGTGAGTTTGGCCCACAGTCTGGGCAGGTGTTCTTACTAGTCACTTCACTAATCATAAACAAGATACAGTGAAATTCAATGCTACAACTTTAGCCTGTAATCAAATTATATATATATTTCTGAAAAGAAAAATATGGTAAAATGAACAGTTCCTGGTATTTACATAGTGCCTTTCATCTGAGAATCTCAAAGTGTTCATAGGCACTGTTCTCTCTTTGTCTCTATCTCATTTCACTTTTTGTGCTTCAATGTCCCTCTCTATATATTTTCAGATTTCTCTCTTCTGAACTGTTTCAAGAATCTTCTCTGCCACAAAAATGATGTTTTTCTTATGGAGATGCCTTTATTTTTTCCTCTATAGTGTCCTACATTCTTTCTTTCACCCCAAACCATTATTTTCCCTTCCTTTTGATCCCCAGGTTTCTGTCCCTTCTCTTTGCACTCTCTCTCTCTTGTCTCCCCCAATCTTATTTCTGCACCCAGATCATCCCCAATAGACTGCACATTCTGAATGTGTGGATTTTCTTTCCATCTTCATGACAAAAGTATCCATTCATGCTGACACCATTGTCCCCCTTACCCCAGTTTGGGTATAATAATATGTTGAGTTTTGGTGGAATTTAGCTTAGTGACTCAACTAATCAAATGAATAAATTAACAAGTACCCTTGGTAACAACTGGAGCAGAAAAATCAAGGTTTGAATGGTCACTGAGATGAAGTTATTCTCTCACTTCCAGTAGTTGGGCCTCCAGAATAAGGTTGACTTATATGGAGAAGTTGGTGTAAGGAAGGTTTTCTCGATTGTTGTTCATGAGGTATCTGTTTTGTGGATAAACAAAGGACTTTGTTTTATAGTGCCATCAATTTGGCACCTTTAATAATCAGTAATAAACTTTAACATATAACTTTTGAAAAGGCTTAGTTCAATGCACATTTTGAACTGATGAAAGCTGGATTTTAAGTCAACTTGCATCCTCACATCCGTAATTTTAATTTTTTTCCCTTTATTAATGCTTTGCAGAAATTTAGTGCTTGTGAAAATGAGAGACTAATATCACTAGTTAGAGAGGCATAGCACAAGCTTCCCCATCTCACTGCCCATTTTGACACACACCATCCTTGCTTCTCTAGTCCAAGGTTTCTCTTGTGTATGTAACATCAGCCATGAAGTGTTTTTGCGATGTGGTGAAGTATCTACAAGGGATCACAGTCAGACCACAAAATCTCTACTTGTGAATGAAGCCAGCATTTGAACTCAGATCTCCAGAGGTGAAAGATTAATTAACGTACTGTCAAGATAATGTAGACAACAAACATAAAACCAGCAGCACATTTCCACTGAATCTGTATTGCTCAAATCTGAAACTCATTTTTTCAGACAAGAATGATGACAAAAGAACTTCTGCTTTGCCAGTACTTTGGGCCGATGGAAGAGAAATCTTTTTTTAGAAAAATTAAAATGTAGTTTCCAATGATAATTTCTAAGGTTAAATATTGTTTTGTGTTACAACAATGTATGTAGAAGTCTTTTTTTACACATTTAATCTGGCTGAAGCCTACTATTCCATCAGATCATTACCAGTTAAATAAAGGATGTGAATGTTAAGACATGATTACTTAATTAGCACTGTCTACTGTATGATGAGATGCAAACATACCAACAGCAAATGACATGTAAAGATAATATTCAGATAAAAGAACTGTGTTGTCTCACAAAACTCTGAATAATTGGTTCTAAGGATCTCAAAATGCCCAGATGAAATATAGAGCTTGCACAAGTCAGATCTAGATGTTTTCTAGCTGTGAGAGATGCTTTATCACTGGAGTCTTCTACAGTGGAGTTTTATAGAGTGATTAATATATAGTACAGGATTAGAGAAAATGCCAAGAGCAATCAGGGAACTGAACTAGATGACCTCTCGAGATCCCTTCCAGTCCTACGATTCTATGAATTAGTTGCATTCTGTGATATTTGTGTTATTGCAAACAGAATATTTATATAATCTGCAGTTTACAGAAATTTAAGAGTTTCAAGTTAAAATTTTCAAAACTCAGTGACTTAGAAAAATGTACAGTCATGTAGTAACATAGCCATTGGTCTAGCAACTAATCCTAAGCCCATATCCCAATGCATTGGAATTTGATTGTTGTGGGTATTTACAACACTGATCTACTTCTGCATCCAAATCCTGCAGCACAAGCTTATCTCTATATAGAACCTATAGTCCTTAAGAGTTGAATCATTTGAGATATTATAAAATATTCCTTCCCCCCTCCCGCCAGGAGATAAGAACAAGGGAGTATAAAAGCACCCACATACTCCTCTGTGGTGGCTACCCATATCGTAGGTAGCCACATGGAGGGGAGAGCAGCATCCTCAGGTGTCTGTGTCACTCTCCCCCATTCATTACAGCAAGAGGTGGCAGGAAATCATCAGGGTCATGGCTCTACTCTACAGTATACCAAAGAATGTGTGCTGCATCTGGTATAGGGCTCATGAAGCATATGTTCCCCCACTGGAGCATAAGGAAACTGGAGTTAGAGTCTCTGAATCAGAATCCATTTCCTAATCTGTACCTGTGACAGTGCACCGATGCACTGCCTTGTTCATAAGGCTTGTGACTCAGCCACAATTGACCCCATAATTTTATCTTGCATCAGGAAAAATTCCTTTGCAGCAGGATTATACGTGATACCTGTAATGCACTCATAAAAGTTTATTTCACATCTGTAAGCTGAAAAAACTCAACACTCTAGTAAGTTTGTTCTAAACAAGTAATTCTAAATCCCTGGAATCAAATTTAGTGCCCATGTGAGGCTGATAGGGAGTTGGTCTTCTTTCTAAACAATGAAATATTTGTTAAGGACCATTTATGTTTACTTAGGAGGAAATAGTTAAACAGTTAAATATGTATAGCTTGGTTACATGATGTGGAGAATGAGAATGTACTGTGCATTAACAACTAGCAGGGTTTCTCATATTCCGGGGTGCAATCCAGACCAGGGAGGGGTTGTGTCACCACCTGTCCTGAAACTTTGAGTGCCTTATCATGCTTTACTGTTGCAGCTCCCGGCCTGGGTTGCTCCCAGCCAAACAGCATGCATGTCACGCACTGAGTGTCTGAGTATAGCCACAGCCCTTATCCAGCAACTCGGACCCCAACAGTCTGTTAGCAAACATCTGCCACACTCTGGCTTCCAGCAGCCTTGGTTACTACCTGCACGGTGACCCTGACACACTCCCAGTCCTGAATTTTCCCCAAAAATATGTGATCTGCACTGTCCAGACCCCTCCTGGACAGTTCAGATATTAGCGGTCCATTGCCCCAGTCAGGGTACAGTTTGCTACTTTAATTGGGGTTACCAAACAATTCAGTTTAAACATAACACTGGATTAGTTTTGATAAAAAAATAGAACAAGTTTATTCAATTACAAAGAGAGAGATTTTAATCGAGTACAAGTATACGGCATTAATGTCAGAAATGATTAAAAGAGACATAAAGATAAAATGCTTTCTAGTAGCTAAGACTTAACAAGCTAGATTTTGTTCAAGGTAAAATCCTTAGCACATGTTCCCAGCAACAGGGCTGACCAAATTCTCAGGTCAGAATCCCTCCAAAAGTCCAAAGTCTGGTTCCTTTGTCTTAGGTGAAAGAGTTAGATGGGGGAAAAGAAAGAGAGAATACCTGGGGTGTTTTTCCCTCTCACTTTTATAGTCCACTCACCTTTTGAAATGCATTTTCCTGGTGGTTACCCCTAGATAAAGTTCCTTCCCAGTGTGAGGCCAGAGACCTGGAGTCTCATGATGAAAGAGGCTGACCCCCTCCCACTTTACTAGTGAGGGCAAATCAACTTTGATGACTCTAGGCTAGAGGTATCAGCTTCTCCTTTGTCTTTGAGAAACAGGTTTACCCCTTCCTCAGATTTGTCTGGTAAATACATTTCAGTCATAATTTCAGCTATGTTCATAACTTTACACAGAATGATGCTACCCACATTTCATCATGATATTATTGACCAGTGAGTCATTAGTTTTTAAATTCTACCTCACAAAGTGTATTTTGTACAAATATTATTACAATAGTGTGTAGGATGTGAATACAGGGTCCATTCAGTCACAATGGTACAGATAACACTGGTCTACAATTTTTGAGAAGTCGTCTGCTTCAGAGATA
>NW_020664420.1:58138713-58186826 GCF_002925995.2 Terrapene triunguis
TTTGACTACATTTATTTCAGAAGCATTTTGGCTGTAGAGCAGTGTAACAAGAAGATTAGAACGGTGTGAAACTCAGTGGTTTCACTTAACAGAGTTTTATGTTTATAATTTTCTATGGTTTCATTCCACCTGGATTCAGCTCCCCACAATGAGTTTTCATCTGACTTGTGGGTTCAAATGATTGAAAACTCTCAAAATAAAATTCAATCAAACCTGCTAAAGTTTACTTAACTTCATTTTGGAATATGCAAAATTGCAAATTTATTGTAATCATAAATTGACTCTAGTTAGCTCAAATCTAGCCGAGTTTCACTAGAAATTGAGCCCTTAGGAAACTTTTGATTAACGTGATCTGAGTTTCCAGTTGTCAGTGAAACCTAAAAAACAAGTGAATGTTGAATGTTTTTCAGATTTTTTTTTTTTAAAATAGAGCTGGTTGGAACATTTGCAACAACATTAAAATTTATCAAAATATGCAGTTTTGTCAGATCCAAAACATTTTGCAGAAGTAAAAAGGTTTTTTGGTACTCACTCCATAATCTGATAATTAGGTTCAAGTCTCTGTTCTGTGTGATTCAGAGTGACCGGGGATGAAAAACTGCTTTGAATCAAGCAGAGCAGCGAATTGAACCTATGTTTCCCATATCCCAGGCCAATGCTATAACTAACATGTGACAGAGTGAGAGTCTCCCTTTCTCTGTCTGGTGCTGTGGACTGAAAAAAGCATCTTGAATTGAAAAGCTCTGACAATGGATATTTCAACATAATTCTGGTTTTGGGCAAGCGTTTTAAAGATTTTCTTTTCATTCCAATGCCAATTAAAAACAAATTTCTAAGCTTTGAGAGTTGTCATGAAATGGAATTGTCATCCCCTGGACAGCTTTACTGACAATGTTATGCACAGCTCTAAAGATGACCTAACAAGTCTTCCCATCTCTTAGGTCTATGGATCTCATATTCTCATCTTCTGTTTGATGCAGGGGAAGTGGGGAGAATTATGGCTAAATTATCCCCAAGCATATGGAAAAGAAAATATCAGCACCACTGTCACTGTTCCCTCCGCCACACATACTGAGGAAGCTCCTCTACTTCAACTCTGGGGGTTCAAGGTTCCAGTATTTAAGGAGCTTAGAGAGGAAAGAAGCGGAATGTCTTCTATATGCTTCCTGTGGGACAAGATGGATTTCCCATAAAAAATCTTCCTGGGAGTTTCTGCTAGTGGACTTTTTCCCAAAACTAGGGAATTAGGCACTCAACTCCTTTTGAAAATTCCAATCCAAAAGATTGAAAATCATGAAATTCTTTTTAAACAAAATGACATTTGATTAACCATCTCATACCATCATATACTACATATTGAAATTGACATTTTAAGAGAATATCACCTGAAAATATTAGCTTTTAAAAGTAATCTAAACACAATACAGATTTTTTAAACTTGAATGCCTAGCCGTGCATTTCTATGAACTTATCTCTTTCCTTTTCTGTTTGAATGCGTGATTGTGTTATGTATGGCATGTCTTACATTCAGTATACTACTGAGTATCATTTGATCAGTGAAGATGAAAGTATACATGCTGACCTAACACTTTTTATAACCATCAAACTAAACAAAAAAAAAAAAATCAGTGAAATGAAATGTGGTTTGAGCTCTGGATCAGTTTCACTGCATATTGTACTGGGAAAGACCCACAGCATAAGGTATTACTGTATGCTAAGCTACCGTAGTGTTAGCAGCCGCTTTTTATCTATCTGAATAAGAAAATAATTATTTGAATAGCAGCAGCTGTTCATGATGTTCTGAGTGGAAGATGACTTGTTTTCATATCCTGCCTCCCCACCAAATAACCCTCACACTCAAGAGGTATGATGCCATTGACAAGACCATGAATATTTATTTGCAAGGAGACAGCAAACCAGTTCCCAAATCTGAGACCTACAAAAGAATTTTTGAGACACTGCATGCAGTAGGTGTGCCGGACAGCTGATTTTCTTATCGCCCAGCCATTATTTGAATCAGACATTCTGTCACTATTATCAGTGCCCACAATGAAATAAAATACTCTAAATAAAATGGGGAGTTTGCATGTTTTTCATGCATTCTATGAATTTAACATTTCAAATGAAAATAATGAGGTAAAGCTTTTCAATTTGATTTGAATTACCTATTACTAGTTATTTCTGTTCTTTTAGTTCAAAATTATGGCCTTGATCATGCAAAAACTTATGTCTGTGAATTCAGTGAGATTACTCATCTTTTTACTCACTTGACCTCAATCGTGAAAACACTCATGCATCTATTTAATTTTACTCAAGTAGGCCCATTGAAGTCAATAGGATTACTTAAGTAACAGCCTATGTGTGTCTGATCCTGATTATTTTAAAGTAGCTCTGTAAGGAGATTCGGAAGATATGTTTATATTTGTGCCATCTTTCTGGGGTATTAGCCAACAAAGCTATTTAAGCCCCACTACCTATAGGGCAGATGATTACTTGGGAGGATTCAGAAAAATATTGGGGTGTCTGAATTTTGTGCCAACCTTTCTTGTGTATTTTCTTCTGCCTGGTTTGAACTGAATCCTACAACCTGAGTGATTCATTTTTTAAAATTAGACTTGTAATGGACAGCTCCTTTTAAACAAGAGTTCCACTGTGAATGCAAAGTAATAATCAGATGAGGTTGCTCCTGATTTCTTTGCTCTGTGACCAGAGATCTGTAAAGGTAAACAATGAATACCTGTTAACTTAGGTTCAAGTAAGACATTTGATACCTAGAGAGAAATAAGCAGGAAGGTGAATGAAGCAGTAGTCACATTTCTGAGGAATGAAGTCAGTAGATTGCAAGTGACAGGTTCAATTACTGGCCTGTGGACCAATGACACATCTGCCTTAAACTCTGAGAAATGGGCAGTGGAAAAAGGATGAATAACTCTTAAGATTTTGAGAAAATATGTAACCACTCAGGCAGAAAATTAGCAATTACATTTTGTGCCATCAGTAATAAGTATTTCAACAAAGATCTTAGGTTAATGTCAGACTATGTGACAGTATATCAGCCATTACACCTGTGTTCAATCAGCAACCACATCTCTCAACGTGATACTCAGCTGTTTAGTTCAAATGTGGCTTGTTCAGTGATAAGCAAGATGGCTGACATCTGTTAAAAAAGCATTCAAAAGCAATTTATTTCACAGTCTTAATGCTCACTTATGAAAGGAGAATTTTTCTGTAAAATTTGGACTACATTAATTTGTCTCTATGTGTTTTTGTTTTGACTTTTCCCCTTTAGTTTTCAGAAATTGATAAAATTGGGTAAATATAATCACAGGAGATATAATGGTGGAACAGGTCAGAAATACAATTACAGAATTCAGCAAAGTACAACACTGTACACTTACCCCTTCATATCGAATCTAAATTCATTGCTGTTGCTATGATGTAAAAAAAAAAAAAAGAGAGAGAGAGATTTAGCAAGATTGTGCAACTGATCTATAGATGGTTAAGCATATTGAATATAACATAAAAAAGGACTGCTTTCTAAATACATAAAATATATTTTCAAGTTTCCCCTTTATATGGTAAGATGAACATTTGGGTTGGAATTTTCAAACGGTTTAGAAAATCCCACTGTTAGCACCCCTCAAGTATATAGCAAAGAATTCTGGGTTTAATTTTTAGGGTATTGCTCTCCAAACTTCTCTGGTTCAATGAAATGTGTAAGGATCACAAGTACAAAAATAACCTCTAAGAAGTAGAAATATATAAAACACCTTTATATCACAAAAAGCTGTAAGACCTCTAATGAGCTATCCTACTAATAATATTTATGTACCTCCCAGTATTATAGAAAATGTTGTTTTTACACACCAGATTCCTTCAGCTCCAAGGAGAGATGAGAATTCTAAGTATACTGCACAGGCCCAGTAGATAAAATGAAATTACATGTACCGCCTCAAACTACCCTTTGGAAATTATATTGCACGCACTCCTCCTGCCACCAGGTGTAATGAGGCACAAGTCATCATCAACAACAAAATCATCCTTACATCTCCAGAGTGGTCTTGAAAAAAAATAAATAAAAGAAGGAAATGAGCAATATACCTACTGACAAGAGTGAGTGTGTGTATTGATAACTATTATCAATCTGTTCCTCAGATAAGGGAAGATTATTAGTTCCCAATTTTGTCTATTATCCTATTGACGTGTATAATTCCCATTTTGGCCAATGCAATGAATGGTAACAGCACTGCAGCTATTTATATGGAAATTGAGATTCATACATAAGTAACAATTTCATACTCTTCTCAGAAAGAAAGGCAGGAAAGAAAGAAAGTGATTTTTCTACTGCCTAGAGGGAGTAATCACTGTAGTTAGAGAACGTTGGAAAGAGGATTTTTGTTTTAAATGTGCAATGTCTTTCCAGCAGTGTATTCAATTAAAATTGCATTTAAATTAAAATGCAGCACTAATAATAATAACAATAAAAGCTGCTGAGCTGTTGGAAAAAATATTGGGAGTGAAGTTAATCTAACCATGTATTATCTGCCTTTCAGCCCCAATTTTACTGTTTGTAAATTCTAAACTATTGTCTTTCCAGTAGAATTCACCCCAAATTTGTTGTGCACAAAACCCACAGGCTAAATATGTGTTTGAAAGTATAATGACCCAGTGTTGTCCTGTGCTAAGATGTGTTCAGTACAGGGCTGGAGGAGAGCCATCAGGGACCTAGTTATGGCTGCCTGAGTTTCAAGCTGGCCAAGCCCCAGTTAGAGCAACCTGGGGACGACTCTGACTTATGACAGCTGTCTAAGGGACCATATGCCAAATGAAAATTGCCATAGGGGAGCTCTGAGCCTCCCGCTCTTCACCCCCATCATATCCGCTGGTACTCTCCATCACACTCCCTAGGCCAGGAGGTGGGGGAAGTAGGGTGACCAGATAGCAAGTGTGAAAAATCAGGACAAGGGGTGTGTGTGTGTGGGGGGGGGGGGTAATAGGTGCCTAATATAAGAAAAAGCCCTGAATATTGGGACTGTCCCTATAAAATTGGGACATCTGGGAAGGGAGATCAGCATAGATGCCAGGTCTTTGGGCTTTACGCATTTGACAATTGCTCCATGGGGGAGTTCTTAACTGTAAAGAAGCTTATGTCCCCTTTGCACCAAGTGGGCAACATAAAAGGGGATAGAACTGGGGATGAAAATGTAGCTCACACTTTTAAAAGGGATACTTTCTTTTATTCTAAAAAAACCCAACAACCACCCTTTTTTGTTGTAACTTGCATGCAAACAGATGATGTTGTGAACAATTTCTGTCCTGCTTAAGAATCAGCAAACAACTCAGTCCACTTCTATTAAGAGCTTAAAATAATGTCCATTGGTGCATGGAAGCGCACTATCTTTTGAAATCCAAGCAAGATCTGTATACCTGTGTATCTGTGTATCTGAGTCAATTGCTTGAAAGAATACAATTTACCATTTTTGAATATTTGACCTAGAATAGCACATCTGTCCTTTATCTATCCACTCTTAACAAAACAAAGAGCTGCCTCTAGCATTTCTACTGGGGTCAGTGAGTAGAAGATTGTGAACCAGAAGCAAGGAATCTGCGAACCTACAAAATGTTTTACGAAAATATTTAAAATGACAAAATAATGAATGATGAAAAGGTGAAGGGCAGAAATAACATAACTGATGCAGTGTACCAGAATTCTATTTTTGCACATGAAGATATAACAAAAACTGAGTGTTAAAGAGTTTTCAGATTTGTATAAGCATGAATAACCATTCAATTGTATTGTAATAAGGGCAAGAGATTCATATCTGTAATACATCTCTCAAAATGTTATTTTTCTGTATAATGATATTGCTGCACTATTTTCCTTTGCAGTTCCTTACTCTTTGAGACAAAAATGACAGTTGCAAAATACCCAGACTATTACAACAAGATGCATTACAATGAAATAAGCTGTTCACCCAACTTTTTCAATTCAAGTTTTTATTAGATCAGAATATTATATACATATAGAGAAGCAAATTAAGTTTCTTCCTTGGTGGTTGCCAAGGGACCTTGGACTGCAGAACCAAAGTGGCTCCACTGTAGAAGGGGATGGTGGTGGGCTAGAGACGAGAGAGGATCACACAGGGAATGCACAATCTCTGTGTGGCCCATGGCCAAGCTCTATAACAGGTTCCTGCATAGCAGTATGTGGTTAGTGGGAGGGAATAGAGCATGGGCAGGACAAGGAATAGGTAAGCGTGGGGCATGGAACATCCTTTACTCACACTGCAAGAATGTTTAAGACACAGGTAACCTATGCAGGGCAAAAATAAATGCAGCAAGTACTATAAAGAAATCCCAAATAATGGGATTTTCATTTTTTTTTAACTTATGATTTTCCCTTTTTTCTGCTATAATGGTATTGGGGTATGGAAGTTGCTATTAATGTGTGTTCAATGAGATTTTTAAAATCTTCCTCATAAAAGCAGGAAGACCAGGAATGCACTGTGCTCTGCTACAAATCTTACTGAATGCCCAGTGGGCATAATTTTTCAATCACTTATAAGTGTTTTGTTTATATTTTCCTCCCTAAAACAAAGTCTCTAGTTGTTGATGAGGACTAAGGGCCTGAACCTATTGAATTTATGTGAGTAACATAATTAATGTGAGTAGTCCCACTGAAGCAATGGGATTACTCATTGGAGTATAGTTACTCATGTATGTAAGTGTTTTCAGGACAGGCCTTAATCCCATGAAAAATTTCAAACTTCATCTATTTTGCTGGTGCCTTGTTCAGAATAGTGGTTAAAATATTTTGTTTGCAATGGGAAAAGTGGTTGATCTGTTTTGGGGGGTTTTTACTCTTCATAACATTACAATCGTTGAATAATTCCAATATGGTGTTGGAGGCAGTAAAGATGAGGAATTATTTTATTGGGTTAAATATAAATGTACTGAAGAGCAATAGATTATTTTTTTTTAATTGGAACATATCATCCCAGATTTCAGGTGATGTTTAGGAGCCTACTTCTTGATTCCTTTGGCACACAGGCAGTTGTATATCTCAGCAGCTGCATCATTTGGAGAGTATAATTTATTTAGCAATTAAAAGAAGATTGCGCCATTAAAAAACATTTTGGTCAACTACATATTATCTGAATATTTTAAAATTATTGTTGTAGGTCAACATCTTAAACATTTCTTGAAATGAAAATAGTTAGTTTCACAACTTGGTTTATATTAGTATTTATAAAAGCATCTAATATACCTGTCTGATTTTTCTGCTTGATTTAAAATCCCAGGTTCTTAATCTTTCATCATACTATTTAATCCCCTTCTTCAGAAGCAAATCTAGCTATCTCATGAATCTATTTATACCATTAGTTCAATCACCTTATCTGATAACATGGCAATGTTTTTTACACTTTACATTTAATGGCTCTTAATTCCCAGTTTTCGGCTGGGTTTTTAATTTTGGCAAGGCAATTAAATGTGCTTTAACTTTAAGCACATGAGTAGTCCCACTGACTTCATTGGAACAATTTGTGTGCTAACAGTTAGGGATGTACATAGATGCTTTGCATAATCGGACCCTTTTAGATCATGTCCCTTTGTTTTTGAACCCTCTATAAGTATGAACAATTTATCTCTATTATCTTTATCAGTTCTTTCTGGAATTCTGAAAATGTAAAACACTTCAAAGATTCCTCTCTTATATTGGAGAATAAATAAAGATCTCTTCCCCTTTCCTTGTAACTTAGATTCATTGGTTAGACAAAACAAATAAAATGTGTCATTTTTCTTGCATTATTCAATAAAGATATAAATAAATGAAGGGAAACATTTTGCTTTGATCTTCCGAGGAACTGGGCGGCTCAGGATATTAGAAGCAGTGAAGCATAGATTTGAACATGGTACATGGTGGTCTGACAGAAATTCATTGCCATCTTATAACCACCTTTGTTACCATCTTGGCTGTTTGATGCCCCATGAGAAATGAACTAGTGGCCTTCATCCAGTTCCTAGAGGACATGTCAACATAAAAAATCCACTGTCACAACTGGAATCAACTGGAACCATAGTGAGTACTTTCAGGAAACAGGCAATGAACTGAGAGCTTTAGTTTCCAGTATTCTCTACCTTGATAATGAATAAAAAAGAATAAAAAGTCCAGAAAACAAAAACGTATTTGATTGCAAAAGCTTTAATTGGAAGCTATTTCAAAATCAAGTTTTGAGATTACATATATGAATTTGCATTCCACTGAAGGAGTAAAACCGAGGACTCTCATAACTTCACTGTTTGTTTCACTATAGGGACTCATGCACATTGTACTTAATAAATTGTGAATAATGTGGTGTTCATAGTGCATTTATAAGTTACTTAATAAGAATATGGTTGAGATAAAATCAGATTTAAAGAGCTGATAAAATGCACAATATTGCACCAATTTGTATTGAATAAAACAGATATTTCAGTGTCTAACCTCCCTTTTCTAAGCAAGGTAATCAAGAAAATAGCAACAATTGTGCCACTAGTATCCAGGGTCTCTCTTAGTCAGGCTTCAGGTGTATTACAGAAACAGCATTTGCGGATGATCTCCTCAAAGAGGTAAGCGCATCCATATTCATTGTGCTGAACCTCCAGAAGGTCTATATATGTAATTGTATTTTTGTCTCCAAATCCCTCAGCTGCGAAATTCCACAACGTTCTCCTATGTAACTCAATGTGCACTGGAAGCCATTGAGCGACTAAGTAAGACAACACAGGCGGAAGTGCCATCACTGTGTGGATAACTCCCATCTCTAGCTCTCCCTTACATCAAATATGAAGCCTTCTCAATGTGTTGTCTGAATAAAGAACAGCTGGTTAAAGCTGAACCCAGGCAAGACTGAAGTAACACTGCTAGAAATGGGGAAGCAATTCAAAGAGCTGCTGTATTTACCCCTGGTTGTTAAGATGGTCCACAACCTTTGAACCCCTTAGTGCCACATGGCCCAGACAGTTTAAAAAACATCCACGTCCATCTGCAGTTGTTGAGAAATTTTCTCCTGTCTTATCAGGCACAGAGCAGGCTGTAGCAATCCACATATTTCTGACCTCTAGACTTGATTATTGCAATTAGTTATGTCTAGGAACAAAGCCATACACCTGAAAAAGCTCCAACTGGTAAAAACACAATAATTTCTCTGTTGAGCAACACAGCTCACTGTAAGCACATTGCCACATTATCTGGCTATACCAAAAGGACAGGAGACATTTGACATGGGTTTAATCAGGCCACAACGTTATTATTAGATATCTGGGACTACCCGGCAGATAAAAGTGTACAGTGCAGGTAACCCCATGTTTATTCTGTAATTACCTGGGAGCTTCCACCAGCTCCCCCTCTTTTTCCATCCAGGTCCCTCCAGCAAATCCATTGCCGGGACCATTACCATCCAACCCCCACCCCCCATAGGTGGGTTAAGGTGGGCTATAAGAATGGGGGGTTGGCTCCCTGCGTACCAATCATAGGAGTCCCCAACCGCCTCCTCCTGTACCCCAAACCCCTCATCCCCAGCCCCAACCCAGAGCCCACGATTCCACCCCCTGCACTCCAACCTCCTGCCACAGCCCAGAGCCACCTTCTGCACCCTAAACCCTCATCCCCAGCCCCTCCCCTGAGCCTGCACCCCCAGCTGGAGCCCTCACCCACCTCCCGCACCTCAACCCCCTGCCCCAGCCTGGTGAAAGTGAGGGTGGGGGACTGTGAGAACAGAGGGAGGGGGGATGGAGCGAGCAGGGGTGGGGGGCTTGGAGAAGGGATAGGGCAGGGGTGGGGCCTCAGGGAAGGGGTGGGGCAGGGGTGTTCGGTTTTGTCCAATTAAAAAGTTGGCAACCCTATTTTGCAGCAGTTTTCATCTCCCTGCCCCCAGCCATAAAGCACTGTTCCCCTTCATTCGGCCAGCCAGTCAAATAACGCCCCGCTTAAAGGTGCAGGGCAGTCGTTGCTCTCTTCTCTGCAATGACTCCCCATAGAACACACTCTCCAGCAATACTTTCATGGGAATATCACCAGATATCTGAGACACCATTTCTCCCACATGACTTTCTTACACAACTGTGTTCCACTACAATCATGAAACTCTTGACTACTAAGGGGAGGCTTGTGATTTTATGAGTCAGAACTTTTTTATGAGTCAGAACTTCCATAGGAACTGTACCTAAAGTATGACAAGAATAACCATAGAACCAACCACGTTCACAACTAAATGCAAAATTCATTTTCTCACTTTTGCTTTCCCTCAATAAATTCTTCACACAGGAACATGTTCGTCAGCAAACAACAAACACAACCCCTATAGAAATTCAAGTTATTGCTCCTGAGAAGGAAGTAAGAGGGAGACATTGTTATTGGCACTTCCATTTTTAAATACTCGGGTGATATTCAGATATTATGATGATGGGGGACAGAAAAGTAAGTGGCACATAGGGAGCATGTCCCTACACTCTCCTAGAACTTTTAATCTTTGATGCATCCTGTAAATGCATTCTGTAAATACCTGTGTCTACAATACATGGATAGCAATTATAAGGCTTGCTGCACCTGTGTCCCCTTTCTGGTCTCTGTGAGGGCAAGTCTACAGTACAGCGCTACACCGGTGCAGCTGCATTGATGGAGCTGTGCTGATGTAGCGCGTCTGGTGAAGATGTGCTATGCTGATGGGACAGCACTCTCCTATTAGCATAATTACTCAACCTCGGTGAAAAGTGGAAGCTATGTTTGCGGCAGAGCATCTCCTGACATAGCACCAGTGTGGACATTGCGAAACTTGCATCGCTCAGGGGGTGCTTTTTCACACCCCTGAGTGACATATGTTAGATCAACTTAAGCAGTAGTGTAGATCTGCCCTGAGTCTCATTTTCTCAGGTGCTAGGCATCTTGCCATCACTGTCTCGAGGTGGAATTTCACAATTCTCTCCTAGTAGACTGAGATCTGTGTACAGTACCCTGTCTATGCCAATCACTTATTGCTTCTGCAGCGCCGACTAGGCTCCTTTGCATAACCTTTTTTTTTTTAAAATATATCCACATTAATTAGAATTACAAAGCTAAAAAAGATTTTGCAGACATGTAAGCAGAAGATGTGTATGTGGGTGAATAAAATATCTGAGCAAATGATGATAAAGTACGAGGGTAACTGCTCTCTCTCCAAGAGGATGTCCGTGGCATTGCTACTAACAAATAATGATCAGGTGACTATAGGTCAGAGTGATTTGAAAGAAGGTTATGAGTTTTGTGCCCATGATGCAGCTATGTGATCAGCTAACAACGAGGATATATGTAGGTATGGATTATTACAAACGGCAGTGCCCAGAGCATTTCACTTACAGTAACAACATTTCTTTTTTTAGCCCCTTCCCCCTTCAGATTAGGACAAATGGGTTTTAGTAAAGCTTTCCACTTTGACCAAAAGCTTCAGTGTGACAGATGCTAACTATGCCAATTTCTGACACTTTGTGTGTGTCAGGGGTGACTACTAGGTAAAATTGCTTCCTACTTTGCAATCTGAAGATGCAAGTTCCAGCTAGAACAGATTTCTCACTAAAGAACCTATTGAAGAAAAATCACATGAGGATAATCCTTCATTAGGTCTTTTTTTCTGGTTGGTATAGTATAGTGTTAAAAATTACCCTGGAATAGATCATGTTCCCCACTACTATGCATGGATCTGCTCCTACATGGAAAAGGGGATCAGCTACTTCTGTGGAACAATACCTACCATTCCCCTTTCACATGCTTCTCCACACTTCTGGGGATCTGCATGAAGGGGGTGACAGATACTGAGATGAGGGTGGGAGAAACATATTTTCCCTCTCTCAGTCCCAGAGAGATTAAGTGGAAAGAAAATATAGCTTTGAGCTAAAGATGACATGTCATCTGGGAACTGGATACCGAACAGTCATGATGGTGATGTCACTCAGTCAGCCCCAGAGAGTTTATGTGGAAAAGATCATATTTTAGGCTTTATAATCCTCATGAAAGAAGGAAATACAATCCAGTTGTTCATAGGCTCAGTACTTGCAATGTTTATGTATCCAGTTTGTATTTTCACATTAGAATTTTCTGTTCAGTTTTTCCCATACATTTAACCTAAAGAAATTTAGAGTTGTGATATGTGCGACAAAAATGTCTTTCATTAATGGTGTTAGTTACAATCTCCTCAGTTAAGGCTGTCTCAGTGAACCTCATTTCATTTTAAGCTAAGTCAAGGTGCATTGCTAAAGTGCTTTACTGGTAGCAGAGTTAAGGTGCATCTAAAGCACTTTTGTAACATTGAGGCATCTTTAAAGTAATTTATAACAGCAGTGCTTTCTCCCTATTTCCTGATTATTTTTCTTTAAAAAGAGCAAGGCAATGAAATGAAAAAAAAAATAGCACTAGTGCAACAGTTAAGACTGAGAAATCAAGCACTCAAAAGTCAAAAAATATAGCCATGTTCAGGGCCAGTGTAACCACTAGGCAAACTAGGCGGCCGCCTAGGGCGCCAAGATTTGGGGGTGCCAAAAAGCGTTGTCCGGTGTTACGGGAGTCAGCTGAGCGGGGCAGTGTGGGGAGCGAGGCCTCCATAACAAACCCACCCCCGCAGCGAGGGGAGCTGTGCAGGACGGTCAGTGGGAACCTGCGGCGGAGCAAGGAGGAGACAGCTGGCCGGGTGTGGCGACCAGCGCAGCTGAGGGACGGAGCTGTTGTGGGAGGCAGGACGCGGTCCTGACCTCAGGTGAGCTTCGCCCTCCAACGCGCCATGCCTGGGGCCGGGCGCAGCTGCCTCCTGGGGCAAGGGAAAGTGAAACTAAACCCCGCAGTGCGACGGAGAGGAAAGGGCTGGCACAGGTGCCGCTTCCAAACACTGACCCCCACCCCTCCCCGGTGGCACTCTGCCAACACAGGGAGCCGGCCCTGATCACCAGGGAGATCCTCACCTGCTCCCTGAGAGAGCCCGGCTCTGCCCTCCTTGCCCCTGGGTCCCCCCCGGAGGGCGAAGTACTCAGAGCCTGGGAACGTTTAGAGACCCTGCGAGCTGGGGGCATTCTCAGCCTCCTCCTTGCTCATAGGTTCCCCCGGGCCAGAAGGGACCGTTGTGATCATCTCCTCTGCCCCCCTCGTATTAATTCTAATGAACAATGCCACATTATGCAGTATTCATTTTTGAAAGTTTATAATAAGCGATGGTCTGGCAGGAGGGGAGGGGAATGGGGGGGGAAGGTGGAAATTTCGCCTAGGGTGCAAAATATCCTTGCACCGGCCCTGGATGTTGCACATATGTAGAATTTCCGATTCTTAGTGTCCTTCTTAAATGCAATTTTAAATGCATGCTGTTTAATACATATACACAATTTATTAAATGATTCATGTGTTAGAAATAGAAATTTTGGAAGTTTATTGACTTTTTATTTTATGGTTGGTTTCTCAATTTGAAATTTACTATTCTCTTAACATGCACATTGAGAACACAATATAAAAATAAATTATAACATGGCATCAATACTAGATTTACATGTAATATAAATATAATTTACTCTACTTACATAATTCTCAAGGCATCAGACTTTCTGTTTTTATTTTATTTTTCTCAGAGACAAAACACACACACACACACACCAGAAATGGACTATAAAATACTGTTAGTGGAAATGTAAGGGCAAGAATAAAACTCCTAAAAGTTGGAAAAGACTTAAATGCATCTCTGTTTCTGTCTTCCTTACCTTCTCATCCCATTCATTCCCTATTTTATCCTCCCTTGACATTTGTTTCTTTCCTCTTATTTCGCATGTCACTTTGTATTCTACCTCATGGCATTATGACTCCTAACACCCACAGAATTCACTGGAAAGATTCCCATTGGCTAAAATGGGCAATGGATTACATAACAGGATGGGAGAATCTGTTGGAACTCTTCCACATATTAATGTACCTGATAAGATAATCACTCAGTATACTTAGTGTAGGAAATATTTCTACTATAATTACATCTGTATTAATTATTTGAAAAAAATAAATATTGCCCCTTAGTACTGTATGTCCCTTTTTCCTGATCTGATTAAGGCCCCAATCCATCAAAGCAATTAGAGATATGCTTAACTTTAAGTATATAATTAGTCACAATGATGTCAATGGGATAGTGCTTTGTGTGAGTGGGGGTGGAATGCTAGCCCCATTGCAGTGAATTTCAAACTTCCCATTGACTTCAATGGAGCCATTCTGATAGCTGTGCAAGGGTGCAAAAGATAAGGGTGAAATAAGAAAGAACAGAAAAGGAGGACACAGAATGAGTGGAGAAGAGAATGACCACCCTGCACCTTTAAGGGGGGGGGTATTTGGTTCGCTGGCCGAATGAAGGCTACAATCTTTATGGCTGGGGGTGCGGGAGATAAAAACTGCTGCAAAAGGGTCAGTGTGGTTGCTGACTCATCCCCTAGGAATGCAGGGTTTAAAAGGGGCAGCTCTGCGACTGAAGCCTGCCTTTTACATGGAGCAAGCTGAAGCAGAACTCACCCTTTCTCCCCTTTAGGTGGAAAAATACCAGGTTCAGTCAAGACCTGCTGTGCACATTGCTCTAGCTGCCCCTTTTTGGGGGGGAGGGGGGGTTGTGAAGGATTTTTTTCCCCTTACCACCATATTGGCCTAAGTGCAGTTGGGTTTTTTTTGCCTTCCCCACAGTGGGTTTCAGGAAGGGCTCTGTTCATGCATGGCATGACGGGCGGTAGGCTATGTGTCGCAACTTATTATTTAAGTGTAGGGCAGATGTCCAGTGCAGGTACTCCATAGGAAAGGTATACAGTGACCAGATAAATGGCTTGGAAAAAGGAATTAAAAAGAAGTGTTTGATAAAGAAATGAATGGGGGGCCATTGGGGACTCCTATGATTGGTACGGCAGGGAGCCAAACCTCCATTCTTATAGCCCATCTTAACCCTTCTATGAGGGGGGGTGGATGGTAATGGTCCCGGCAATGGATTTGCTGGAGATGCCTTACGTTAATCACTGTTTCTGTAATGTAACCACCATTGTTAGTTGTGGTATTAAGTTTACGGTGCCTATATGGACTGTGCCACATTTGAATGCCTATCCTGAGCTCTACAAGGAGGTTTCCCCCATTTCAATAGGAATGGGTCTCACTGCCATTAAGGGACTATTAACTCATCCCTCCTTATAAGTTGAGCTACAAAGGCTTCGAACTATGGAGGAGAATGGCAACACCACAACCAGGAGATCTCTAGGTTAACAGCTACAATTAAAAACACAGGCCATCACTCCTGGTGGGAGTCTTTGCTTGGATGGAGCCCCAGTGCAACAGGTCTTTTGAATATCATGCTTCACACCATTGTGGTGATCATCGGTTTCCAAATTATACTAGCAATTGGTCTGGTTCTACTGGTTTTCTGGATCCAGCGACTGATGCGGCGGCTGCAATGGATTGAAGATCAGATCCAATACCACAGAGTAAGGATCTGATGGGGGTATTCACTCAATGCAAGCACCCCATCAATGGGGGGAATTGTTACCTGTCAGCTCTGTGTTCTTGCGGAACCAGGGCGCAGTATCCAGCCTGTCTGACTCACGAAGGACACGCCCCCAGCCTCTGCTTGAACCAAAACCGATCAGAAGGAAGACTTACAAAAAGCAATGAAAAGGCAGTGGGAAACGCACCTACACCCCTTTGGACAATGGTGACAGGATTAAGGCAACTCCCCTAGCCCCATTTGCATCAAAGATGTGACAGGGAGGCATTTCCATTAGCATACAGAATGGAGAACAGAGATTCAAAGGCAAGAATTGCACTGAACTCCGGGACCAGAAAAGCAAGGAAGCACTGCATGATGGGGTATCTCTGCTCCAGATGTTAATAAACCCATGCCTGTACACACCGAGCACAGTAATTATCAGACCAATTCTAGTAATAAGTCCTTTATTGGTATCCAAAATACTGAAGCTGCCTAATTGCATTGTGAGCTCCCTCGAAGGAACATTTTCTGTGTAGCCAGGAATGATCAGTTCCTCTAGTCTAGCCTGAACAAAACAATTTTGGTATACTCCCTTGAGCCATCAGTTTACCCATAAATAAATCTGCAAAAAGAACAGGAGTACTTGTGGCACCTACTCTGAAACCTGTCATAAATAAATCTAGTGTTCTCCCTTGAACCATTGTTGTTTCCCTACAAAAACCCCTACCCATGTTCAAGTAAGTGTTCTGGTGCCTAGATCCAAAATCTGTATCAGTTCCATTGGGACTTCATCTTCTTCTGACTGAGCGTGCTGGGGGCTCTGCCTGTCTCCAGCACTCCAGACCCTTAGCTACCACCACCACCTGGGAACCCTGATTGGTTCAAGCTTCACGGAGTGGTGAGAACCCAACTCTCCCTCCCTATCTCTCTCTCACACTCACTCACTCTCTCGCTCTGTTTTTTTCCCTACTTTAGGTTTAGCTTTCCCACCCCGACTTGTGTGATCAGGTATATTTTTCTAAACCTGACTTTTGTAATCAAACTTAAGCTAGATTTAATATTGTAACTGTTTTGTTTATTTGGCTCTCCTTGTATGGTTATTACCGGGCAATAAATAACTTTTATAGTTAAGCTGGTTGCTTCCCTCCCTCTCCCTCTCTCTCTCTTTTGTGTTTTTGGCTTCCCCATTTGCTCTGCAGCAACACTCTTCTTACCTAAGCTAAAGATCCCTGCAGCACCCAAAAATCCTGTGGGGTTTGCTCATGAAGTATGTTTCTACCAGAACAATTGTAATGTGAAAGTGGGGGCAGGGACGTGTTGAACCTGTGGCATTGGAGAGTGGCAGCTTGGAAGTGCTGTTCGACTCAGCCTTCTGAGTCCAGGGGCATATAAGGGTGTCAGCTTGGGAGTGTTGATTGACCCATTCCACTCAGACATGCTCTGTTAATGTGTGTGTGTGTGTTCATCTGATTCTGGGACTGGAGGAACCAGCCCTGGGGAACCTAGGTCCTGCAGGATAGCTCGATTGGGAGGGAACTTGCAGAAGGGAGAAGTAGAGCAAAGAGTAACCTTAATAAATGAGCATAACCCAAAGTAATGGGCAAATCTGGTAACAAATTGGTGGGTGCAAATCTGATAACAAGCAGGAACTGGTGTAAGCCCCCGGATATGGTAAGGTTCCGGAAATGGATTTGCTGGAGGGACCTGAATGGAAAAAGAGGGGGAGCTAGTAAAAGACCCCAGTTTAGTATGGAATAAACATGGGGTTACCTGCACTGTACACTGTTATCTGCTGGGTAGTCCCAGACATCTGATGATAAAGTTGCAACCTGATATCAAATGTCATATCAAATGTCTCCTGTCCTTCTTTCAGAACAGCCAGACAATGAGAATGTGGTGATTTTAGTTAAGAACTTCCTAACTACTCTGGGATTTAAATCTCAAATTTAATGTTACATTTGTGCCAAAGATAGATAGATTAAATAAGAATGTGTATATGGCTTAATATATAAGAAGATAAATGTGTAGTGTGGACATTTTTAAATTCAATAACATTTTTTCAATTAATCTCTCATGAGAAGTTGTCAGCAGGGGCAGGGCATTTCTTGAATTAGGTTTTTCATATAATTGTAAAGTACCAATACCACACAAAAAAGGCTTAATCTTCAAGGTACCTTCTATGTTGGCAAATTAACCCTTTGGCACCAAAAGGGAAGATTCCACCACACAATGAGCTGAAGGATTGAATCTGGGCTTATAGTGGGAGTTCAGCTCCATATCCACCATCTCCCACGAGTTAATGTGTAACGAACTAACAAGAGAGAGCTTATTTCTCCACGAAGGTAGTTTGTATATTTCTTATAACACAAAATCTAGGAAAATGGAAATACCCTAATACCAGTTGATCTGTGAAGACACAAATTGCAGCTTAGGGGGAAATCAGCTCATTGGTACTGTTTCTTTTGAGTTTATTATGCATTCATTTTTTAACAAAGAGTGGTCTGGAGATTAAGCTCCCTGTGTGATTAGTCATACTTCAAAAATGGCATGAGAAATCTTTGGAAATTCACTGTTCCTGCTAAAACGACGAAGAGTCCAGTGGCACTTTAAAGACTAACAGATTTATTTGGGCATAAGCTTTCGGGGCTAAAACCCCACCCACGAAAGCTTATGCCCAAATAAATCTGTTAGTCTTTAAGGTGCCACTGGACTCCTTGTTGTTTTTGTGGACACAGACTAACATGGCTACCCCTCTGATGCTTTGCTTCTGCTGAGTAATTCTCATAAGAGACTATTAAGAGTTCTGGGGGCTTTTTAAGAATCTGCATGGCTGGATATTTTTTCTCCTTCCTCAGTGGATTTTAAAAGCTGAAATATTCTCCCATTAGGACAAAATGTGTGACGATCACCATGTTCCATTATACATCATCTCCTTTGGAATTACAACAGAAATTCTGACTTTCAAAATGCTATATTCCCTATGATCCTGATTTCAGATCACTGGACAGTAGATTTCGTAAATTTTCATTTATCAAGTTGTTGAGAAATTAAGATTTTCCTTGTCTGGCAATGACCTTTTAATAATTGCTACAAGAGAAAAGGACTATACATAAACTTTATGGGCCTGATTCACATTCACATACGTGACTCCAGTTGAAGTGTGAGTTGTTTGTATCCTGTGAGGGAGAATTGATCCCGACTGTTTTTTAGAAACAACCTTGTTTTGAACTATGAATTGCTATAATTATTTAAAGTCAACTAAGAAAGTTCTTCAGAGGCCCTGGACCCAATATTTTCAAAGAAATGCACAGAGTTATAGCTACATAATTGCAGTTTAAACTTAAAGGAGTCCACATGATGGACCCTATGCAAGTCTTTGAAAATGTATGGTTACAGTGAATGGGAAATAACAAGAGACTACACTGGATTTGCAGCAAAAGAAATGCAAAAAAGAATGAGTTATATGTATTGAGTATTTCCTAATACCTTTCTATTGTTGGTGTGGTTTGTGATTTGAAATTCTAGAGATCACGGAATGATTCTCATTTACACAAAGTCCCTAGATGCTGCTCTGTCAGCATAAATGGACTCTAAAGTAGGCATAAGTGTAATTTACACTTAATTGTGGTCGCTCACTGTCCCCAGCTAGGGGATGAGCTACACAGTTTGTCCAGCCTTTGAGCTAACACAGCCAAATCTCCCACTTCTCAAGGTCTCGGACTCTGGGTTTCAGACCTAGCATGAATGCCTGCACAGTAATTTTATAGCACATCTGGAATACTGGCAAACTATAGATTTTAAGACTTGCATTTACATTGATTTGTAAGACTCTAAAGAAGGTGAAATGCCAAAATATTAAAGCTGCCTTCCATTGGTGTTTTATACATGAAGCAATGTAATTTACTTCAATAAAAATGAAAAGTATTATTTCTTTATTATTTACTTATTGACAGTTTTCTTTATTTTTCTTTTTGTTCTGCAAAGATCAAGAGTGATTTGTTCTTAATTGCTGAAGCCAGAAAAATGAGCTTGAATCTATATACCAAATCCTTCGAAGGCAGTAGCTAAATATGTCAAGTGATGTAGTTTATTATTTTGAATATGACCATGATTGTACCATGGTAACGGCAGGAAAGAACCAGAAATTACAGAGAGCAATTCAAAGAAAGCTTTAAATAAGTGCACTCCCAGCTATATTTTGGGTGGGGTATTATGTATTTTTTAAATAATTTCATAAAATATAAAGCTACCCAAATTTCACTTCCTAACAGCTATCAATCACCAGCAGAACATGCAACTACGTGCACTTATCAATTCTTAAGAAAAAAAGGAAGCAGTGAGGTCTTTGCACTTTGGTTAAATGCAATCTGCTAAAAAAACCCAATAAATGTAGAAAAAGCAAATCATCATCATACAAGAGTCCAGGAAAGGCAGTTTCAGAGGAACTACAGAAATATAACACTGTTGTCTCAGGTAAGGAAGTTTGGGATAAAAAGAATGGATTGAAAAGGAACAATTAAATACTATCAAATCGATTTATTTTGTAGCTGACAGTGCTTTACTATCTAGCATCCTTCATTGTTATGTACTGAAGAATCCCGAATTACCCATTAATATAATTCTTAAGAAAATAACAAAACTTTAAATAATAAACAAACAAACAAACAAATACATAAATAAATAAATAACCCCGAGAAACCAGAAAGACCAATTCAGCTGATTAACAAGCTTGTAAATCAGCTACCTTCTCAGTACTATCTTTCAAGAAGTAGGCCTTAGCCTGCTTCTCAACAGAAACTTCTAAATATCTCTAACACCAATCTAATTAATTTACACAGGTGCTGACTAGAAAATTAGTTGCAATAATGTGCCCTATTTTGTCTTTTCCCAGGCAATTATAGACCACAATAACACGAGAAGGCCTAGTTTTTCTCTTGCTTTCAATACTTTAAATTAGAAGGAACTCATTTGTATGTCATGGAATTAAACTGATATAAAACTGGTTCAGTTGAGATAGGAGTCAGGTCCCGTGGACTGCTATTGGTTCATGTGCATAATATAAAATAGTTAATTCCTTGATTACTGCATTAATATATTGTGAAAACATTCCCCAGTTTACAAGAAATACAAAGGCAGGCATCACAAAAATGTATGCAAAGTTGAAAACCACTGGCCATATTGTTATTACCTAATCAAAATCTATGTTGATAATTAGAGAAATGGGGACCAAAGCATGTGGAAGGGATAAGAGTAAAAGAAATGGCATTAATATGGACAGTCACAGGGCAGCAGATAATAAGGTACAAGAGAAGAGAAATTCAAGTATTAGAACATGTATTTTGTTAGCAATCATTGATCTGGTTTAGAAGACAGATCAGTTTAAAAACTGACATATAATATCTTGTCTGAATCTGAGCAGAATAAAATACATTTTATTATTGCAGACAGAGAAAAAACAATGAAGTCTTTTGTTTGGTTGGTTCTTTTTGTTTTTGTTTGTTTTTGTTTGTTTTTTGTTTCATTTTTAACCCTGCTCTATAACATGAAAACAAGAAGAGATGTGAGTATACTGAAGGACAGTTAGCTTAGCACAAAGAAAGTCTATCTATCTATCTATCTATCTTGCACTGTATAGCTAGTATGTTGGACTCTGTGCTACATGATTTTATCAACAGAAAAGGTTTATCTGCACATATCAAAGGATTCTACAAGTTGATCATAGAATCACAGAAATGAAGGACTGGAAGGGACCTCAAGAGGTCATCTAGCCCATCCCCTCATGCTGAGACAGGGACAGGTATGCTTAGACATGATATAATGGTATAAATACAAACAAAATATTAATATCCAAATAGGCCCATCGAAGAGTCAATTTCTTTCACTTGGTCATTTAAGAGAGGTGCAAGGATTTGAAAATGAATTGGGGGGGGAGTCTGAGTATTTAATTATGACCTATTACTTGATAGATGCAGGAATCTGATTACACTGTACTTGATACTCTGAGCCTCCATATCAACTCATTTAATTGTTTATAATTTGAAAGGAAATAGATAAATAACGATTCAGCGCTAATGCATTGGAGAGGTGCCTTCAGAGAGGCCCTTTGAAAAAACTGCTGCCATCAATGAACATTTAGGATGATTTCCATGCCTCAGGTGAAGTTCACAGTCACTCAGGCTAAACCAACTCCCTGAGGGATGACTTGTTCCTGACACTCAAGAAATACTTCTGAAGAGTGAATTCATTTGACATAGAAATGGATGAGGTTACGCCAAATGCGAGGTATTGTAAGAAATATAAAATATTGAAAGAAATTAATACATTTCCACACTCCTCATTTCCATGAGCATACATTTAGGTACCTAAATATGTGGCGAGATATAAAGAGGGGCTGACCACTCACAACATTCATTAATTTCAATTTTCTACCTGTTTGTGTAATAGAGAACAAGGTAAAAAGGAAAGAATGGTCAATTTGTTTTGTATGCCCATAATAAATATATGCAATTTTATTATTCTCAGAAGTAGATAAGCTGCAGGAGATTTTCAAAGGTAAATATACCATTTAGGTGCCTAACTCCATTGACCTTCAGGCAATCAAGTCTGAAAAATTTAGTCTAAATATAAAAATTGAAGTGTAAAGAAAAGATTGAGCACTCTTAAAAGCTAGCTCTACAAAGGAATTTCAGGGTCCTATTACTGTAATAAATAAACAGCCAGTGGATTGCCTAATTATTTCAAACCACTCTATCAAAGAATGAAACATCTTGTGTGTATGATCTGTCTTCTGGCACCCACAAATCTTGCAGTCTGGTGATAAGATGAAACATAAACAATATTTAATAGCAAAAGCAAATGGCAAAAGTGAAACACCTTAATGCAATTACAGAAGAGAGTTACAGATGCTGATGAAGTGATGAACAGATATAGTGGGCCAGTAGTAGAATATTAAGGAGTGGAAGAGTCATATCATTTTCTGAGATGATTTGATTCATTTCTGTTGAAATGGAATACTTTATTCAACACAAAATTGGCTGAAACTTGACACCAGGTGTGTACTTCTGACCATACCCATCACATAACAAATCCATACATGTAAAGAAAGTAATCTGCCTACCTAACCTCTGCAAAGCATCCTGAAAAGTTATTGCATGATTATTAATGCTAATTATTTTGTTATTACATTCTTATTAACTATAAATGAATTATAATAATAAGTTCAGTAATCTTCATAAACCTTAAACAGAATTGAAGGAAAACTCATTCAACGCATCTGGTCGCTCAGTCTTGTATACATAGCAAAGTATTACTTGGGCAATCATGTTCAAAAACAAGCTTGAGGCTCTGACTTTTGGCCTGCAGAGACTATTAGCATCAGTGATGGTATTAATCTGATTCTCAAAGGAGGGGTGAAGAAATGGTTGATACTGTACTCTATTTATAGCCCAAGGGAGTGACACAAGACTGCAACTTCAGAAGAAAATGCCTCCTGCAGGAAAATTCTAACATTTATGGTAAAGAAAGATAGTGTATTTCCCGTCAGAAGTTGATAGGAGATATACAGGTGGGGGGGAAAGGCATAGTAGTGGTAAAGATAAACTAAGCTACCCACTGTCACCCTTGGTAGAGTTTAGCAGTTTAATAAATCCAGGGAAGTTTCTGTCTGTTTAAAAACACTTTTTTTTAAATGAACATGGGATTCTCGTCTAGTATTCTTCATTCTCATTCAGAAGTCAACAAATAACCCCCCGGGCCGTCCCTTTCTTTTAACATGATATCACATCTACTGTGTATGTGCAACTTCTTGGTTTGGTCTTATTGGTTTGTTCATTCCTAAAAGAGATTGAGAAATCTTATACGCCTACTCATGCTGATTATCATCTCAAGGCCTGTCCCCATTATAAAATTAGTTCGGGGTCAGAGACACCAAGGGAAAGCCATCTTGCACTATCAAAACAATGCAGATTAATATCTCCTTATTCCTTTCAGTGCTAAAATGTACAGCTCAGACAATTGTGGTACTATAGTATCTCTAGGGATGATGTAGCCTAGAGAAATAGGGATTTTAATATTTTTTTACAGCTCTAATTATGTGCATTAATGAAACCATTATATTATACACAAGACTTGCTGAGTTACAAATATTTAAAGTAGGTTTCTTGGAGTTTCCTGACAGGTTTACAAATTGTGACATTTTGAAAAATATATTAAAAATGTAATGTATGTACAGCAGTATTTACAAAATAATATTTCTTGAAATTAAATGTTTGTAGGTCACTTATTACAATGGCATTTAGAGAGAGATATTAGTAAAGTATAGTTATTATAACCATTGGAGGAAAAAAGAGAATTACAGAAGATGATAATAACTTATATTATATATGGCAAATGTGCCTTAGGCACCATTTTAATGTCTATTTATATCTATATAAACAAATGAATATTAAATTGTGTTTTCTTTCAGGAGTTTTTCTCTTAATGGTAAATTTGTATTAATATTTACATTAAAATAACTCTTCCTTCAAAGGTTTTAAACAAGCCAGAAGCTATATGCTGAAATGCATATTAAAATAGTGATTTGAACTTATAGCATTACTTTTTAAAAAAAAAAAACTTCCTTTTTTGTGGGCACTGTTTGCAACCAAAACATTTTCATTCAATGAATTTTTGTATCATAAAAATGATTCCTGGACACAAATATGCTTATTTGCATTGATAGTACTCCGATATTTGCCCTTTCGAAAATTTGGTTGCTACTGTTATCATTTTCCATCTAAGGATCTCAAAATGATTTAATGACATGTGGCTTAATTCATTAATAACACGTTTCTGAGGTAGATATTATCAGACCCATTAAGCAGGTATTTGTTTGTATAGTTAGATATATGGCTAAACAGCCATATCCATACAGTAGCATTCATTTTGTGTGCACATTTTAGTGACCAGTCATGTATCATGCATACATTTGTCCACTTTTAATAAAGAGAGATAAACAAGCTTCTGTTCCAAACTCAGTGTTTCCATTTTTTATGAATGCATTCCCTAAATTTGGGGGGAAGATGGACTAGAGCCCTCCACCCTCAGTTTTATACTCTGTGTTACTGGGCCATGTCATCTCATGTTATCTCACTGTGGAATAATGATACTAAGAAATCTCTTCATCTTCAATCTAAACGCTGTCTGCTCTGTCATCAACATCATCAGCTGTGTTAAACTACCAAATACAGACAGGAGGATTATACTGGCACCACTACTGCACTTGGAGATTCAGCCCTTGCTTTGTTAGACCACTCAGTTTGAAAGCCTCACAGCTGGCTCAGAGGAATAGAATAAGATTATGAGAATGAACCCCATTTTCCAAGGCAGAGAACATATTAACTTTCAAAATAACTCCAATTTTAAAGTGAAGTGGAGTAATTATTTGTCTTCTCTGTCTGGTATTTAACATGTTAGTGCAGAGAAGTACTGTAGGAGGTATACATGTTGATTGGGATCCATTTAGAACTAACGGAAAACCTTTCAGTAGTCTGAACTGATTCTAACCTGTAGCACACAGGTTACACTACTGTGATGGAGTGTATGAACCCCACACTGAGCAACAAGGCCTTAAGGGCTAATTTTGGGCTCAGACAGCCCCACCTCACTACACCTGCAGCAAATGGTGCAACTGCTGGAGGAATTAAAAGGCAGTGAATTAGCTCAGTTGGGGAGCAGTGCTGAAGGTGAGCAGACCTGCAGCCCACAGCTCCAGCAGAGCAGAGTAGAAATCTAAAGGCTCTGATGCAGCTGCCCAAAGGGGCTCTCCTTGGGAAAGGGAGGACCCTCCACTGAGACAAACAGAGAGGGAAGTATTCTGTGGCCCTGGACAGTGTTGACTCCCTCTTGTTTCCTTGGGATTTGGATTTTCCCATCAGGCAAAGGCCTTGGACTGAGGTGACCCCAGGGGAGGAAATGAGAGGAAGAGGCCCAGGGAGGATAGCCTTAAGTAGTCTTGGTTGCCAGATTACTGGTAGCTAAAAGGGCCCTGGGTCAGAGCTCGGTAGAGTGGGAGGGACCAGGCTCCCCTCCCCACAACCCCCTTGGCATTCTGGGGTTGTGGCTGTGAATACTAGGCCACGCTTCCCAACCAGACTCTGAGTGGAGACCCTTACAAGTACAAAATAAGATCAACCACTGAGTTTTCAGTAACTGGTTCAACTCATTGATACTTTCCCTATGCAAAATTAAATGGTATAAGCTAAGAAACAAAGTACTTTTTTTCCCAACATTTTTTTAACAAGAAAAATGTGAATTTGGTGCTTATAAGAGTGAAAGCTTATTAGAGCCAGCTTACAGCTGTAATAGTGAGAACTCCGATTCTGCAGACTTTCCTACATTAGAGAGACAAGGTGGGTGAAGTAATACCATTTATCAGACCAACTTCCCAGGCTGGAAGAAGAGCACTCTGTAGCTCTAAAGCTTGTCTCTCTCACCAACAGAAGTTGGTCCAATAGAAGATATTACCTCACCCACCTTGCCCCTCTAATATCCTGGGAGCCACACAGCTGCAGCTACACCACATACAACTTTCCTGCATAACTGTGTCAGTGCACTGCTGTACTGATCTGCTAGATCCCCTGCTATTCTAATTATGGAATTAAACAGATATAATGTTATGAGTGCTCTGAACTCTGGGGTGGTTTTGTGATGAGCACACTTGTTATCTACTAGGGACTGGGATAGAGCCACCAAACTCATTTCCATTTGTAATAACAGATCCTGTCCAAAGGCCACTGAAGTCAACAGAAGTCTTTTCTTTTAGGTTAATGGGCTTTTGAATCAGGTCCTAAGTTGAGGTTGAATCCAGATCTTCTGAATTGAAAGGCTGCTGTAACACTGACTTACTGAGCCACCGATCCCTTACAGAGTTCATCTTTCTAATTTTAATGAAGGATGGTTATTATTATTCAATCTCAATGTGAAAATCATCCTCTTTAACTTCACTACTCTACCTGAGCAAAACCATATCATTATAAGGCATTTCTAGTAATGAATATCTTGGCTTAACAGGAGGACTGAATTGACTTAAACCAATTAATGAGGCTGAAGATCCTCTCACTCCATTACTTTTCACGACACTGAATTTGAGTTCATCTGTTTATTGAAAAAGGACCATTTTTTTTACTTTTACATAATGAATCTAAAATGAAATGATTTATGTAGACGTGAAGCAGTGTGGAAGGAGTGAGGTTTGTCAGACAATATAAAATTCTCTAAGATCAATGCATACCAATGCAGCTGAAAATGAGGGCATATTAGCTGTGTTTGTCACAAGTATCTTAGATCCAAGAAAGTGACATGGCTGGTGCCAAAAAGGGAAATACCATGGGTGATAGGATCCTTTTTTTACACCATGCTCCTCAAGGTTGTTAACTTTTATACCATCTGCCCATTTTCCTTCATTTTAGTATAAGACTATACTAGCTAAAAAATTGATTCCAGCTTCAGACAATGTGATGGGATTCACTTTGAAAGTTTGATTCCCATACAGATTTATTGGCATTTAAAGGAATACTATCAAATTGGAAATCAGATGCAAAGATTAATAGAACTGAAAGAGTTCGTGTGGGGGGAATTATCTTTTACTGGTTTCTTTTGCTTTCTGCAGTTGAAAGCACTTCAGAATGCTTAGTGGGTTTAGTTATTTTGTTGATGGTCAGTTACATCAATGTCATATGCTGTCTCAGATGGTGTTCACCTGTACATTCTTCCTGCAAGAGGATGTTTATCAAGTAAAGCAGAAGCAAAACTGAAACTGAAGTGACAACTGTCAAGTGTGTATATAAGCAGGTGGGGAAGGTTGGTGGGCCCAAGCACATTTAATGTTACTTAAAACAACCTTATAAACAGCAACAGAAAGCAAGGGACGGTATAAATATTTTTAAAAAATCAGGACATACTAATTAAAGGGTGATCTATCATAAAATTGCATGTTACATTAAAAATATTGAATTTAAAACAGACCCTTTCAATAACTAACTTGCCAAAATATAAAATACAATCTATAGCATAAATATGTTTAGAAGCACTAAATAATTTCCAATGCTTTTTATTATTTAATGCATCAACACTAATTTCCCTGATTCTTCTTGGCATCTTCAGTTTTCCCTCTGTTTTTTTTTTATTTACTCCTTTGTCTCCTTGTTAGATTTGTTCCCTTTTTCAATACCCATCCTGTAGTTTACTTTATTTTGCTCTTTATTACATCATTCATTACAGTTATTTTGCTTGTCGAGGGACTGCTGTGCCCCAGTGCACAGAAAATCATACAAGTAGGAGAAATGTGCCAAAAAATTATACTGCAAAAAGAGAGCACAATCTGCACTTGATTGTGCTGCAGAACAGTGCAAATTAGACATGGTGTGTTGGAGGCAAAGGGCAGAGACAAATGGAGCATGACAACAATAATTATGGGCAAAGGGAGGGTGCTGGAAAGGTTGCAATAACCGCCAGACTTGGGACACTCCTTGGAAATGGAGGAGGGAAACCAATCAACAAACACATTTCCCAAGTGTTCCAGTCAATAGCAGCCAGACAGATGGTTACTGGCCAGTCAGTTTGCTGGTCCTCTGAGCAATGTGCATGGCAAGAAAGACTGGAGAGGGAGCAGTTTACAGAAGTTCAGTACCAATACACCAGTGGATGGCCACTCCAGTCTCACAGAGACACAGAAACATCACCATCAAGTGAAATTCAAGGAAACTATTGGAACATTTATTTCAACAATATAAAAGACAATATATTTGCTGAATAAATACAGCTCTGTGATAGCATGTGTGTGTATTTGACTCTGTGTCAAGAGGGACACAATTCCATAGAGCAGTGGTTCTCAACCAGGGGGAAGATGTAACCCTGGGGGTATGCAGAGGTTTTCCGTGGGTACCTCAACGCATCTAGATACTTGCCTAGTTTCACAACAGTCTACATAAAAAGCCCTAGCGAAGTCAGTACAAACTAAAATTTCATACAGACAATGACTTCTTTATACTGTTCTATATACTATACATTGGAATGTAAGTACAATATTTATGTTTCAATTGATTTATTTTATAATTATATGGTAAAAATGAGAAAGCAATTTTTCAGTAATAGTGTGGCTGTGACACTTGTGTATTTTTATGTCTGATTTTGTAAGTGAGTAGTTTTTAGGTGAGGTGAAACTTACGGGTATGCAAGACAAATCAGACTCCTGAAAGGCTGAGAACCAATTCCATAGAGAGTCTTTGGGCTAATGCTTTGACTTTCATTAGCACCATCAGGGGCACTTCAAAACTGCTTCTGGCATGCTTAATTTGCACATTACCTCCATAGTTATATGTGTTGTATGAGGGATGATGATAGGTAGATCTGCTCTCCCTAGAACCATGTTTGCATATGCAGTAATCCATTTCTCAGATTTACAGAGTATTGTACTATACGGCAAGCATGACACCATTCTGGTAAACGTTATGTTACTTTGACAATTGATTAGCTTACTGTACGCTCTTTGGGTCAAATTCTGTGCCTACTGAAGTTAATGGGACTTTTGGGAGGAACAATAGTAAGATTAGGATTTGGTGCTCTGATTCTGTATGCTGCAGAATTCAGGAATGGTCTCTACCAAGACATTGTGCTTCCCAGCCCGCAGGCACTTATCTAATTTTAAATGTCTTGGGAGGGGAAACATTTACTTGAAAAGGTCTTTATGGCTTGATGAGTTGCTGATGACTCTGTACTGGCTGGGTGTTACAGGAATGCTCTATGTCTGCATATAAGTAAATAGTAGATAAAATACCAGCAGTTGGTGCTCAAGATTATGTAGCATAACTCCCAGGTTTTCTAGAAGCAATACAACTTGTGCACTGAAAACTTGTGGCTGTTTTTTTCATGGAGGCAAGGACTGATTTAGACAAGTAGTCTTTGGGTCTCTGTGAAACCTGAGTTCAACCACACAAAACCCCACTAGGGTTCTTCTTCCAAGCTCCTATTCACTCCTTTTAAGCTATGGCAGAACTGCACATTCCCTGCCCTCCTTCCCCCCACAGGTTTTTCTGCAGCTTTACTTGGCTTTGGACTCTGCTGGGTTGAGCATAGGAAACATATCTAAGAATGATGTCCTTATTTTTACTCTGCTTCTTGTTTATTGATCCTTTCTTCATCTTGGCCTTTCCAGCCAGAAACCCAATAAAATACCAAAGCAAGTTGGATTCAATTCATACAAAAATTACAAATCATGTATATGGGGTTTTAAATATGGTATAAGAGAGACAGGTCTGCTTTAATAATCTGTTGGATGTAACTCTGTGCAAAAGCATGTTACCTCTCTTTTCTAGGTTATATGTACATGATGGCACATATATTGGAAATTTGACAGTTGAGGTCAGGTGGGAGAGAAATATACAAATGTTATATACAAATATAAAGATCAAGAGTTATCATGATTCATTATTTTTTTCAAATTCTTCAGATGGGGCCTAGATATTTAAAGTTAGTCTACCAAATCCAGTTATTGTCACTTTAATTGGAAAATTACTGTGTCAGAAAAGGCACACATACAAAATCTGCCTTAAAAATAAAGCCTCCTATTTAGATTTAGACTGAATATGAACGACATGCATGCTGTGGTGTATTGAAATAATGAGGAAGCAAGCTGTAAAAAACACAGATGGTCTGCCTTGTTCAGATTACCTTGTTTACTGCATAGGTCTTAATTTAGTTATCAGAACAGATGTGCCAAGTGTACAGAACATAACCCCCATTTCCCCTTTTCCCACTAATGCTGTCAAGTGGCTAGATGAATAACAGATACCTGATACGCTGTCTACTACTGATAGATACTAGAAGGATATCATTTATTATAACTACAGTGGCATCCACTTATATGAATATCTATTCAAGTACAGAGATATTCAAAATGGTTCACCCCAGCTCTATTACACATCATGTTCTTCATATTCACTAACTGGTGGTGGTAAATTCTGCCAACTGGTTAAGATAAATTCCTCTGGACCTGGCATACAAGCTACCTGCAAGCTCTCCTCTCCTCTCCGGTAGTGTTAAAGGGTGCCAAAATGGGTTGGCACCCCTTAACCAAAATGGGTAAAATAGAGCAGGTTAAAAAATTGTTGTCAAACTGTTTTTGACAGAAAATTAGGTTTTTGCCAACACCATTGGGGGGCGGGGGGGAAGAGTTGGCTTTGCATGGAAAAAAATGACTTTTTGTCAAAAAACTGAATATTTGAAAAAAAGAAAATTTTCATTTAGAAATACCACAGATGTGCATTATGGGGGATGCAGTTCAGGTGCCTTGTGTTGGCATTCTCCCCAGTATACCAGGTTTTCCAGCTGGTCTTCATCTCCGATGATGCACCAAAACCAGGGAATCGCATCCTGAATGCAGTGACTGGGTAAGAGGGGAGTTTGTAGTGCACCATGGCAGAAGGGAGGGGGACTCATGGACGAGAACAGGAGAATGAGGCACTACGGTGGCCTTTTTAAATGAAAATTGTTGGTGTTAAAAACAAGATTTTTTTTGGCTGAAAATGTTTGGTTTTCAGCTAAAAATGTCCAGATTTCAATTTTTTGCCAAAGTCTAAATTTTTCTGCAGAACAATAAATCTGCTCTCTGACTAGTTCTAGTGTAAATGTAATAGTAGCTGCAATCCTTCCAAGCCAGTTGCATGAAGAATGAGTGTGATGGGTTCTCCCTGGGGTGCCACCTGGAACTGGGGCACCACTGAGCCCTCTGACTCACTAGCCTGGGCTCCCTCTCACACTGTGCTACTGTGACAAGCTGCAGACCTGCTTCTGGTCCTACACTTCCTCCAGCATTTACACAGATATGGACACACACAGCAGCAATTACATGCAGACTCTCCGATCAGCCACTGCATGAACCAACAATAGAGATGCTACAGCCAAAATAACCACCTCCTTCCTAGCCTAGGACCCTCCCCACTGGAGTATAAAGCCAAAATTATACCATCTTGAGTACACAGGGAGCTGTACAGCATAAGCTCAGAGTTTGCCCCTCCATCAAGCACTTCACTCCAAACTTACTGCTTTAGATTAAAACATAAAATAAGTTTATTAATTAAAAAAAAGATAGATTTTAAGTGATTATAAGTGATAGCAAACAGAACAAAGCAGATCACCTAATAAATACACAAAGACACAAACTAAGCCTAAGATACTAGAAAGATAGTATATGAATTAGCAAATTCTTACCCTGGCTGATGATACAAGCAGGCTGCAGATTCTTAAGGCACAAGGTGCATTTGATTTACAGCTTAGAATCCCCAGGTTTTCATACCCAGGCTAGAAATCTCTTTAACCTGGGTCCAGCACTTCCTCCTGTTCAGTCTTTGTTCCTCAGGTGTTTTCAGGAGTCCTCTTGCATGGGGAGTGAAGAACAGCAGATGATGTCACTCCCTGCCTTATGTAGCTTTAGCATATGGAGGGAAGCCTTTGTCCCAAATGCAGTTTGTGGAAAAACACTGACATCATGTGGCCTGGTTACATGCCCATGAATACCTTGCTGACTCATAGCAGCCATTACTTACAGGCTGTCTGGAACATTCACAGGAAGGTTAAGTTCTTCCATGGTTCATTGTCTTTGCTGATGGGCCATCAGCACTGTCTGGCTTCTTAACTGTTGTACCAGAAAGGTTCATTGTGGGTGTCACCCAAAGTAAGCACAATTGTAATACAGATACATATTCAATATTCCTAACTTTAGATACCCCCATGTTCATCCTTAAGACTGGAGTGATCTAGCAGATATTCCATATATTTTATTCTTAACATAAATTATTTATAGGACTTTTGCTGCTGGAAAGGATAGTAGAAAGGAACACCTGGTGAAAAATATATATTTTTCAAGGATGCCTTCTTTTATTTATGCTGTACATGACCTGTTTTTCTTATTTTTGTTCTGCACTAATGTTACTAATAAAACTTTAAACTAAGGCTGTCAAGCGATTTAAAAAAAATAATCACGATTAATCATGCAATTAAAAAAATTAATCATGCAATTAATCACTCTGTTAATAATATAATACCATTTACTTAAATATTTTTGGATGTTTTCTTCATTTTCACATATATTGATTTCAATTACAACACAGAATACAAAGTGTACAGTGCTCACTTTATGTTTATTTTTAATTTCAAATATTTACACTGTAAAAAACAAAAAAAAATGTATTTTTCAATTCACCTAATACAAGTACTGTAGTGCAATCTCTTTATCACAAAATTTGAACTTACAAGTGTAGAATTATGTCCAAAAAAATAACTGCATTCAAAAATAAAACAATGTAAAACTTTAGAGCCTACAACTCTACTCAGTCCTATTTCTTGTTCAGCCAATCACTCAAAGAAACAAGTTTTGGTTACAATTTGCAAGAGATAATGATGCCCGCTTCTTGTTTACAATGTCACCTCAAAGTGAGAATAGGCATTTGCATGGCACTGTTGTAGCTGGCATCACAAGATATTTGCGTGCCATATGTGCTAAAGATTCATATGTCCCTTCATGCTTCAACCACCATTCCAGAGGACATGCCTCCATGCCAATGATGGGTTCTGCTCGATAACGATCAAAAGCATTGTGGACCGACGCATATTCATTTTCATCTGAGTCAGATGCCACCAGCAGAAGGTTGATTTTCTTTTTTGGTGGTTCGGGTTCTGTAGTTTCTGCATCAGAGTGTTGCTCTTATAAGACTTCCGAAAGCATGCTCCACACCTCGTCCCTCTCAGATTTTGGATGGCACTTCATATTCTTAAACCTTGGGTCCAGTGCTGTAGCTATTTTTAGAAATCTCGCATTGGTACCTTCTTTGCGTCTTGTCAAATCTACAGTGAAAATGTTCTTAAAACGAACATGTGCTGGGTCATCATCCAAGACTGCTATAACATGAAATGCAGGTAAAACAGAACAGGAGACATATAATTCTCCCCCAAGAAGTTCAGTCATAAATTTAATTAACCCATTATTTTTTTAACAAGCATCATCAGCATGGAAGCATGTCCTCTGGAATGATAGCCGAACCATGAAGGGGCATACTAATCTTTAGCATATCTGGCATGTAAATATCTTGCAACGCTGTCTACAAAAGTGCTATGTGAATGCTTGTTCTCACTTTCAGGTGACATTGTAAATAAGAGGCAGGCAGCAGTATTTCCCATAAATGTAAACAAACTTGTTTGTCTTAGTGATTGGCTGAACAAGAAGTGCGACTGAATGGACTTGTAGGCTCTAAAGTTTTACATTGTTTTCTTTTTGAGTGCAATCACTCAAAACAGTCAGCATGGATTCACCAAGGGGAAGTCATGCCTGACTAACCTAATTGCCTTCTATGATGAGATAACTGGCTCTGTGGATGAGGGGAAAGCAGTGGATGTGTTATTCCTTGACTTTAGCAAAGCTTTTCATACGGTCTCCCACAGTATTATTGCTGCCAAGTTAAAGAAGTATGGGCTGGATGAATGGACTATAAGGTGGATAGAAAGCTGACTAGATCGTCGGGCTCAACGGGTAGTGATAAATGGCTCCATGTCTAGTTGGCAGCCGGTTTCAAGCGGAGTGCCCCAAGGGTCGGTCCTGGGGCCGGTTTTGTTTAATATTTTTATTAATGATCTGGAGGATGGAGTGGACTGCACTCTCAGCAAGTTTGCCTATGACACTAAACTAGGAGGCGTGGTAGATACACTAGAGGGTAGGGATCGGATACAGAGGGACCTAGACAAATTAGAGGATCGGGCCAAAAGAAACCTGATGAGGTTCAACAAGGACAAGTGCAGAGTCCTGCACTTAGGACGGAAGAATCCCATGCACAGCTACAGACTAGGGACCGAATGGCTAGGTAGCAGTTCTGCAGAAAAGGACCTAGGGGTCACAGTGGACGAGAAGCTGGATATGAGTCAACAATGTGCTCTTGTTGCCAAGAAGGCTAACGGCATTTTGGGCTGTATAAGTAGGGGCATTGCCAGCAGATCGAGGGACGTGATCGTTCCCCTCTATTCGACAAATAGGCCTCATCTGGAGTACTGTGTCCAGTTTTGGGCCACACACTACAAGAAGGATGTGGAAAAATTGGAAAGAGTCCAGCGGAGGGCAACAAAAATGATGAGGGGTCTGGAGCACATGACTTATGAGGAGAGGCTGAGGGAACTGGGATTGTTTAGTCTCCAGAAGAGAAGAATGAGGGGGGATTTGATAGCAGCCTACAACTACCTGAAAGGGGGTTCCAAAGAGGATGGAACTCGGCTGTTCTCAATGGTGGCAGATGACAGAACAAGGAGCAATGGTCTCAAGTTGCAGTGGGGGAGGTCTAGGTTGGATATTAGGAAACACTATTTCACTAGGAGGGTGGTGAAGCACTGGAACGCGTTACCTAGGGAGGTGGTGGAGTCTCCTTCCTTGGAGGTTTTTAAGGCCCAGCTTGACAAAGCCCTGGCTGGGATGATTTAGTTGGGAATTGGTCCTGCTTTGAGCAAGGGGTTGGACTAGATGACCTCCTGAGGTCCCTTCCAACCCTGATATTCTATGATTCTATGATTCTATGAATTATATAACAAAAAAATCTACATTTGTAAATCATACTTTAATGATAAAGAGATTGCACTACAGTACTTGTATGAGGCAAATTGAAAAATACTATTTCTTTTGTTTATCATTTTTACAGTGAAAATATTTGTAATCAAAATATAAAGTGAGCACTGTACACTTTGTATTCTGTGTTGTAATAGAAATCAATATATTTGAAAATGTAGAAAAACAACTAGAAACATTTAATAAATTTCAACTGGTATTCTATTGTTTAACAGTGCGATTAATTGCGATTAATTTTTTTGAGTTTATCACGTGAGTTAACTGCAATTAATCGACAGCCCTAATTTAAACACCAACACTTTATTGGAATAGCATAGTGTGATTCTACCACATAAGTAGAACAAGTCAAGTGTTTTAATGTAATACCTATAAAGAAATAAACTTACTAAAATAATTCATTCAAAATTATATTTCAGCCACGAGTAGGTTTGCTAAAGCAACAGAGCAAGAAAAGTCAACAATCTTCCTAGTGAGGATTTCTATATAAGCTTATGGTAACCCAAAGAGAGGAAGGGTTATGAAATATCTCAGGAGGTTAGATTGACATTACAACTGAGCATAGCAGATCAGGATCAGTGCTGAAAAGCTGCTCACAAAAAATTGGCATATATATAGGCTCTGGTTTTGTTTGACCATATATGACCCATGTGGCATTTGTGAATTTGCAAAGCTTCAAAACTGGGTTGCATGCTTCAATAAATACATGTATTTAATGTCAAATATTTTATTCAGTTGAAAATAGGTGTAATCAACACATAATTACAAGCCAGTCTTTGAATTACAACTGGAAGACCAGTTCTGAAGCTGAAATAACATCAGACCCATAGCCTGGCATTTGTTCACTTGTGATATTTTTGAAATGTTTTCAAAAACCAAATACATTTGCAAATAATGAGTCTGGTTCTTGAGTACTTCCATAAGAGAAGGAAGAAGAAGAAATTACCACATTCTGAATTTATTGAATATTATTCATTAACTGTAATTAGGACATCAGTTATGTTGGCATGAAAATCATATAAAGCATAATTTTATGCTTCTTCTATGGTTTCATGTGTTTCCATTTCACTATGAATTTTGTTAAATCTGTCGGTCTCCCCTTTGTACAATCACTGTGGTTTCTGGCAAAGGGTAGTAAGAAGTAAGTGGGTTGCAGTTATGTTAGTCAGCAAGGAGGAAGATTGTGTAACGTTTGGGGTGGATTGATTCTCTGGGGAAGGTTGGAGGTCAGGTCAGATTGATTCTGAAGTTAAGCAAGGCAATTAATTATCATGTGTGATGATGACTGAATTTTCACCTTAAGAACTGTGACTCATGTAATTAGTAAGCATTTAACAATTGAGTTTCAGGCAAGAAGGCACAGCATTTTAAAAAGTTTTTTAAAGCATTCAGTTCAGTCTGGGTCTTCTGCTTTCCATGAGGTATGTTCAGAAGCATGATATGGGTATTAGCATATTTGCTCTCATTCTAACACTGAGAACTGTAATTAACATTCTTATGCCAGTAGCTTGATACTAATCATTGCAACCCAGGTATGACCTTAGGGTGACATTCAAACTGCTGAGGGTTCATGAATGACTCTGTGAACCCAATAAGCTATGCATAAAGGACTAAAAAGTAGTTTAAGTAACACATAAAACCTCTATACCACTTAAGACCTCAAAATAGGGCTTAAGTGGTATTTATGTTGTACACTGACTTTGTGCTGGCCCTCTGCAAAGGGGACAATTTCACCCTGGGGTGAATTTCATCCTTTGTGAGCAATAAAATTAGAATAATCTGTAATAATGAAAATGTTGGCATAAAAAGTTATTTATTCAATCAAACATGCCTTTGGAGCATATTTGCAGATATGTTTATGTGGCCTATATGCAACAATCTGCTCTTCTGTCTGATGTAATCTGATCAATCAGAAACAAAAATAGAACAGAGGGAGTCTAAGGGATTGATTGGGTAGCGTGAACAAGATCCAGTCGCAAAGATCTTATCACAAGCCCCATAGCCTCTGGGTTTTGGAAGTTTGCCCACAGTCACTTCCATGAGGGGGAAAAAACGGTAATTAAAATATTTTGTTAGTCTAGCCACACAACCACAGGTCCATACATTTTTCCATTCTTGTATCTCTGTTCTATTTTCCAGCTCCATTTTACATATCCAATCAATCTCGTTGCCTGTATGATTGATCAAAGAAGACTACAATGTGAAGGGAGAAGCTTGTGAGATATATAAACTCATGTGTCATTAGAGATGGAGGATAATGACACACAGTGTTGTACTTTGTAATTATTTATTGTAGGGTTGAATTACACAAAACAAAACAGAAGAGCACAACAAGTGTACTTCATTCAAACATATTTCTAATTTATCTTCTGTTAATTTTGTATATACATTTATTTTTAATTAATCCATCTGTAATGAACAATCTCCTATGTATGGTGCGCAATATCCTTGTTCTCCTTCCATCCTTTAGTACTGCTCCACTGGTGCAAAACAGCTATAATGCTGCCTATACTACCTCCATGCCAGATGCCACCTTCCCCCCCAGACTCCTAGCACAACACAAGGTGCATTTCCAGGGCATGACTGGGGGTGAGGAGCCTAGCAGGAGTGCTGCTGAGCTCGGGCAATCTCAGCTGCTGAAATGGCCAGTTTTACTCCAAGGTACAATTTAAAACAATCCTAAATTGCACTAGAGGCTAAACTGGCTCATGATTGGCTCTAGGATCAGGATATAAATTGATGCATGTTCGCAACAAATAATGTAATTATGCACCAAGGGCCTGATCCAAAGCCCATTGGGGTCAAAGGGAGACTTTCTCATTGGGCTTTGATCAGGCCCCATATTTTTATGGAAAAGCCTCCCCATCTCTGCACTCAGAAACAATGTGTTGAATATTCCTAAAAGGTGCATAAATAACCCACATAGGCAGGAGAACTTAATTATTACCATTGCTAAGTTAGGGGACATTTCCTCACATGTATGTGGACCATGCTCCCTAGTCCTAGGTCTTGCTAAACAAATCCAGTTTGTGTCTCTATACACTCGTCACAAGTGGCCCATAGAGTGTTTTCTTTTAATGGTTTCAAATGAGATAGAATCAGATGAAAACACTTATGGTCTATGCTGTCACTCTGGTCATGGATTTCCTGGTATGTGCCTATAAACACGTCAGCCTGAATTGCACCTTTTACCTTTACTTTTATTATTTTAGTAAGGGCAAAGGAAAGCAGATCTCAGATACAACACCTAGTCTGTGAGAGAGAAATATTGAGTTTTGTATTAAACAAACTTGACGTTATGTTTTTGTACATTTAGCCAGTAAATAACATCTTTATTGTTGATGAGATTTTAATGCCTTTTGTTATTTTTTACTTCAACAAACTTTGATATTTCCAATAAGATCTTCATGGCACATATATTTCCAATTATGTAAGAGCCTAAAGATTGGTCACTCTTTTTGTTTCCCTTTGCCCCTAATCTAATACATCTTTATACTTAAAATGTATTAAAAACTTTTATGCACCAAACATATCTGACACTTAAGCAGAATAACTTTTCTATTTCATATATCAGCCAAATGTTTAAACAAAAAAACAAACAAAAAAAAACTTTTCCTGCCTGTTATGCTAGTACTAAATCTGGATAAGAACTGGTTTCATATTTCTTTAATTTGCTCACTGTAAACCTGATGTTGCTTGTCAGTAATATGGTTCTTTACAGTAAATGGGGTCATAAATGCTGGTAGCATTATTAACTGCTAATTACACAAAGAATACTTGTGGCATTCTGGTATCACTCTGGGATGCAGATTGATGCACTTTCTGTGAGTATTGCTTTTGTTTTTCTTTCATTAGCACTGGTTTTAAAAATTATTCTTTTATGTCTCTTTCTGATATTTGTTGAAAATTTTAAATTATTTCAGTCAATAAAGTTCCCAAATAACACCAGTGTATTTCATTAAAAGGTAAAAAGTGGGATATATGATACTAGATAGGAGTACTGTGTGAATTAACACTGTATATGTGACGTGCATTTTAGATGGAATATAACCATGGGTCTGAGCCGAGGAATTTGGGTGTGAATCCAAATTTTCTCTAATCTCGTTGGTTTTGGATCCAGAATATATTATAGATAAAGCCAAGCATAAAGTTCAGATCCAGATCTCTATCTCAGTTTTCCCAAGATTCAGAGAGTGATTGGAGGAAGATTTCCAGTTTTGGCATATCTCTACATTTGCCTTTGTCTCATCCATATCTGTCACTATGTAATATAGTTACTAAGTTGACTTGCAGTTCAAATCCATGCCACTCAATAATAAATAGAAAATTCCATTGCAGCCAGTTGGGAATGTTAGTTAATAAATTATAGTATAGTACATTCCCAGTGACTACTGAAAGAGCCTGCCAAGGATCAATATACTAAATATGTGGTATAACTAGCTGAAATATTATTTATATGTGAGATATATAATAACATATACCATCTCATTACCGAAATCTCAGGATCCGTGATAGAATTGTGAGGTTCATTGTGACCAAATATAATTAAAAATATTTAAACTTTATCAATATATTTGATTGACCAAATATTTGACACAAATAATAAGAAAAAATATTTAGTTTTAATACTTAAATTAAATGGTCTGTGTTTAAATAATACAGGGTGTAGTTGTTTGGGGAGGTTGGGGGGGGTGTTTGTTTTGTTCTTTTTGTTGTTGTTTTTTGTTTGTTTTTTTGTTCTTTTTGGCATATGGTTTAAGTAATAAATTAAAATTAGAACTGGTTTAACATCCTGACAGTCAGTTTCCATTAGAACCACTCAAATATAGAGAAAATTACCTGCAAACATTTTGGTGACTTAATAGAATTTTGATTCTACTATGTTCACATCTCACTTTTTCACTTGCTAGTGAAATGGTGGTTGGTAGTAAAGGAATACTGAATCAGGTTACACCATATTGTTCTCCCACTGGATTGTTGCAGATCCTTGATGAAGGTGGTGCTGTGGACACTGAGGCCTTGGCTACACTTGCGAGTTACAGCGCAATAAAGCAGCCCCGTGCGCCCTAGCTCACTCCCCGTCCACACTGGCAAAGCACATAGAGTGCTCTGACTCCGCAGCTTATAGCACTGCTGGTACTCCACCTCAGTGAGTGGAATAACGTTTGCTGTGCCCCTGCTGGAGCGCCACGGCGCCAGTGTGAATGAGGTGTTGCGTTACTGTGCTGTGATCAACCTCCGGAAACGTCCCATGATCCCTTTAAGTCAGTGGCCACTCTTGTCATTGTTGTGAAATCGGCTTCAGGAATGCGGAAATGCCCTTTCAGTGCTCTGTTTCAAAGCTTATCAGCTCAGAGAAAAGCAAACATTTACTGTTTGCTTTGAGTGAGTGAGAGAGACATGGAGGGGGGAGAATGGGTCTGAACTTACAAGACAGCATGCTGACACACTCTCAGCACCCCAAAAACCCACTCTCTCTCCCCCCACATACACACAACACACTCCCTGTCACACTTCATCCCACCCCGCCATTTGAAAAGCACGTTGCAGTCACTTGCATACTGGGATAGCTGCCCATAATGCACAGCTCCCAATGCCGCTGCAAGTGCCACAAATGTGGCCACACCAGTGTGCTTGAAGCTGTCAGTGTGGACAGACTGCAGCACTTTCCCTACTGCGCTCTACGAAGATGGGTTTAACTCACAGCACTCTACATCTGCAAGTGTAGCCATGCCCTGAGTTGACTTGAAGATTCCCCAGTATAGGTAGAATGTTTGGATGGCATAAAGCTGTCACAGTATCTCCTACAATACTAATCCTCCTTATGGTCACTGGCAATGCCTTAGGGAAAAAAGCATAATTGGGGCATCACTACTCTTTCACACAGCAGCAGTAGGCTGCCAGAATGACCCGTTTGGGCGAGTGGAGACCAGAGTGAAATAGACTGTTATAACTGATGCTGGTGTGAGGACTCAGAGGTGGGAAGAGCACAAAGATGACTTAAAGTCAACTTTGCACCACATGCCCTTAGCCCCACGCCCATGCTGCACTGATCACAACTTGGGCATATGTGAAGATTGCCTTTTTTGGTTCCCTATATATAAACTGGTGGCAGAATGCCAACTAGGCATTAATTTCCTATGCCAGAGATTTTACTGCCAGTTTGGCATTTAATTTGCAGCCATCTGCAGCTCTGTAGCACACAACCTGGAGGGGATATACATCCTGTGAAGAGCTGAGCACCTCTGATGACTGTTCTCAGCTTCCATGAACCATGACTGCATGACTTCAAAGTCAGTTTTAGGTGCTCAGTACTACACTGGAAGTGGTCAGCATCTCTCGTGATTGGGACCTAAATTAGAATATTTCAGTGCTTGCCTTATAAATAGGTACAAGTTTAGTTCAGTCTCTATGCAGCTCCAAAGCTCAGTCTCACTATATTGCTTCTCTTGCCCTTTTGGGGTAGAAAGGAAAGCATTCAAATCTCTCAAGTTTCATGGTTGGCTTTTTTTGTGTGTGATGTCATCAGACATTACAAATAATGTTAAATAAATAATAGCAAATAAGATAAATATGCTTAATGTACTTTTTGTTGATGCCTAATGTATAAATACTTGAGGTACCATACATCAATTAGAATCTGTGATAGTTACATGCTCCTGAAAGGGTGCGAGGCTCACCACCGCAGCGCATCCTGATGGTCATCCAGGGAATTAGCTTTCCATCCTCAGGAGCGCCCTCTGTCGGCCAGTGTCTCACCTTTCGCCGGCCCCCATGTTCCTCCCGGACCCCAGTGCCTCTTTCTCTTGGGGGCTGCCACCTGGCAGTACCCCCATGGTTTCTGGGTCTCCCCACCCCGGGGGAACTCCCACCCACTATCCCCACCTCACCTCAGTATAAGGATACTGCCAGTCACCATCTAGCCCCCATTCACTGGGGCAGACTTCAGTGTACAAACCACTCATCACAGGCAAAGGGGGTTTGGACCTGCTGCCTCTGCCTACCCTTGGGCTGTCCCCTGCAACTCCAGTACCTATTTGGCCTTAAATAAGGCTGGCAGCCTGGGGAGTTGCCAGGCAGGAGCTCCCCAGCTCCTCTCATCTTTCCCCAGCCCTGCTTCACCTCAGGTACCCTCGCACACTCCCCAACAGCCAGGTCCATCTCCCTCCACAGCTAGAGGAGACTCTCTCTTAGCCTCTGGCTCACAGCCCTTTTATAAGGGCTAGCTGAGGTCTGTTTGGGGCATGGCCACAGCTGTGCCTGCTTCCCCAATCAGCCTGGGAGCTGCTTGCCCCCAGCCACAGCCCTCTCCTGGGCTGTTTTAAACCCCTCAGGGCAGGAGCGGGTTACCACCCCGCTACAGCTCCCCATTACTGTAGTATCTGAACAGCTCACTGCCTTTAATGTATTTACCCTTACAACACCTCTGGTAGGGAAGTGCTATTACCCCATCTTAAAGATGGAGAACTGAGACTTAGCAAGACAAAGGGCTATAGCCTCAAAGATCTCTTTTCTCAATTGGAGTTAGGTGCCTAGTGACATTTTCAAGAGAGCCTAAGATAGGCCTTACGCCTATATGAATAGGTGCATAAATACCTTTGAAAATGTGACTTGGCTAAGGTCACACATGCAGCTTGTTGAAGAATAGGGAGTGGAACCTGGGTGTCCTAACTCTCAAACTAGCACCCTCACCACTGGGCCAGCTTTCCTAGAAAGTGAATATTCAGCACAGATAGTTGAAATCATACAGGAATTATTAATCTACCATTACACTGTTACCAAAAGTCTACCAAAATAATCATATAAAAACCTCATATCTGCTAACATCAGGTCATCAATCCACCTTATCCCTAAAAGTCTGGGGGGGAGGGGGAGAAGGAGGCCTTTGCAGTATGTCTGAAAGGTTAATACAATCCAAACTCCAGCAGACTAATTGTAACAGCAGAAGTGTTGCATGGGAAGAGAGGAGATCTTTTGGGTAAACATGTCCTAGGTCGGACATTAGACAGAAACAGTAAGTTGTTGGCTAGGCTCGTGTGTAATGGAAAATGGGCAAGAATCAAGTTAAAAAATGACATGAACACACATATGCTACATTTTCCAATATTTTCAATGAAAAACAGTTTCTACCACTGTGTTCCACTTTACAAAAGTAATGAGTAAATCTTACTGTTTAAAGGAATTTTGTACATTCTCTTCCTCAAAAGACTTTATTATGCTACATAATAATATTTATAAAAATGAACTGGTACCTACTGAAGCATGGGTTACGTTACTGGATTTTCCTATATGGTTTAAGCCAAATATAAGGATGGATTGCATAAGCGCAGCCACTGGGGTGCGAGGATAAATGTCCATCCTGCTTTTTTCTACCCTGGTGATGCCCCACAAATCTGCCGGTCCTGTGCATAGGGAGGTAATAATGTAAAGGAAACTTCTCTTTCCCCAACACAAAATAAGAAAGGCCAAGATACAAAATGAGTTACAACTAGCAAGGGATATAAAAGGCAATAAGAGGAGGTTGTACAAATACATTAGAAGCAAAAGAAAGATGAAAGAAAGGGTAGGTCCACCTCTTAGCAGGGAAGGAGAGGTAATGACAGATGACACACAAAAACCTGAGGTGTTTAATGTCTGTTTTGCTTCAGTCTTCTCTAAAAAAGTTTATTGTGTCCAGATGCTTAACATAAATAATATTAACAAGGGGAATAGGGAAAGAACAAGTCAAAGAATATTTAGGTAAGTTACATATATTCAATTCAGCAGGGTCTGATGAAATTCACCCTAGTGTACTTAAGGAACAACTGAAACAATATCAGAATTAGTGATTATCTTTCAGAACTCATGGAGTACTGATGAGGTCTCAGTGAACTGGAGAAGGGCGAACATAATACTTATCTGTAAAACAAGGAAGAAAGAAGATCTGGGGAATTATAGACCAGGCAGCCTAACTTTGATGCCTGGAAAGACACTGGAACAAATTACTAAACAAACAATTTGTAAGCACCTACAGGATAAGAAGGTGATAAATCCATGTTGGCTGTTACTTATCAAGAATAAATCATGACAAACCTTTGACATGGTTACTGGCCTAGGGGATGGCAGAAGCAGTAAAATCATTTATTTTTTATTTTAGTAAGGCTTTTGACACAGTCCCACATGACATTGTCATAAGCAAACTAGGGAAATGTGGTCTAGATGAAAATATTATCAGTGATGCACAAACTGGTTGAAATTACGATAAAAGAGTTATCAATGGTTCACTTTTCAGACAGAGGACATTTCTAATGGTGTCCTTCAGGGGTCTATCCTGGTCTGGTACCACTCAATATTGTCATTAATGACTTGGGTAATAGAGTGGGGGTGCTTATAGAATTTGCGGATGACACCAAGCTGGAAGGGGTTCCAAGCACTTTGGAGGACAGGCTTATACTTCAAAATGATTCTGACAAATTGAAGAATTGGTCTGAAATCAACCAAATGGAGTTCAATAAAGACAAGTGGAAAGTACTTCACTTAAGAAGGAAAAAAAATCAAATGTGCAAATAAAAATGAGGAATAACTGGTTAGGTGGTAGTACTGCAGAAAAGATTCTGGGAGATATAGTGGATGACAAATGGAATGTGAGCCAACAGTGTGATGCAATTATGGAGAAAGCTAATATCATTCCGATGTGTTTTAACAGGAGTGCTGTATGTAAAACACACAGGTAATTGTCCCGCTCTACTCAGCTCTGGTGAGAGCTATCCTAGGGTATTGTGTCCAGTTCTGGGTGCAACACTTTAACAAAGATGCAGAAAAATAGGAGTCCAGAGGAGAGCTACAAAAATGATAAAAAGGGTCACAAAACCTGAGCTATGAGGAAAGACTAAAAAAACGTGGACATATTTAGCCCTGAGAAGAGAAGACTGAGCATGGACTTGATAACAGTCTTCAAATATATTAAGGGCTGTTATAAAGAGAATGTGATTGTTGTTCTCCATGTCCACTGAAGGTAAGACAAGAAGTAATTGACTTAATCTGAAGCAAGGGAGATTTAGATTAGATATTAGGAAAAAGTGCCTAACCATAAGGATAGTTAAGTACTGAAATAGGTTACCCACAGAAGTTGTGAAATCCCCATCATCGGAGGCTTTTAAGAATGGGCTAGACAAACACCTGTCAGGGATGGTCTAGATTTACTTGATCCTGCATCAGTGTGTGGGACTGGAATAGATGACCTTTTTGCGAACAGGGGCTGCTAACAGGGAGTTTCGCAAGGGAGTTCTCCAGGTGAAGGAGGAGCAATACAGCACCCTTTTGGGGTAAGTGACTGTCTGTAGTGTGTGTTTGTTTGTGTTTGGGGGTTACTTGCTGTGTGCTGAGCTTGTGTTTGTCAGTCTGTTTGGTTGTTTGAAGGACCGTGTGCTGTGGCTGGCAGTTGGAAGCTGTGAGCTTCAAAGGAAGGTTTGAAACCTAGAAGCCTCTGGTAATTGGCTGAGCCTTAATCAGTGGGCGGGGCATTCATACAGGACAGGGCTTTATAAAGCAGCGCACAAGCGACCAGGGAGCTTTTGCGAACAGGGGCTGCTAACAGGGAGTTTCGCAAGGGAGTTGGGAAGGGGAGTGGGAAGGGGCGAGGGTCCCTTGCCGGTTCTATCTGTTTTCCCTTTATTCCCCTTAAAACTGTAAACTTCTTGCTTAAACAACCCTTTCAGCAGACAGGGGGCTGCAGACGAGAGTTTGACAGAGGGAGGCTTGCGATGGTTAGGAAGACCCGCAACACCTGTGCCAGCACTGCTTCTGTCTCCTCCACCTGTGCCTGTAGCCAGACAGAGCGCCTGAGCATGGATGTTTCTACCCAGATCCTGGTGTGGTTTTGCAGAGACTGTAACTTGCAATTTCCACTTACTGATATCCAGGCTGGGGGGACCATCCAATGTGAAAGGTGCCTGCTGGTGGAATCTCTCAGGCAGCAGGTGGGAGAGCTACAGGAGGAGGTGGCTAGGTTGAGAAGCATTCGAATCCACGAGCAATTCCTGGACAGTGTCCATGTGGAGACAGCTGAGGTACCTGTCCCAGTACACAGGACTGCTGATACACCACTGGTGGAGGAGGAGATGGCTCAGGGTGGACACTGGCAGCTGGTTACTTCTGGCAGCAGGCAGTGCTCCACCCCTGCTCCGAACCCTCCCGCTGTGGTAATAGGTAATCGTTATGCTCTTCTTGATACAGGAAAGAAGGCATCACCCCCTACAGTAAAGGAGGAGAAGCCTCGGACCCCTAAGGCTGGGAGGTCTGCTGCCACCACTGCGAATAGGAAACGTAGGGTAGTGGTGGTCGGAGACTCTCTGCTGAGGGGGATGGAGGCGCCCATCTGTCGCCCTGACATTTCATCTCGGGAGGTATGCTGCCTGCCAGGAGCCCGTATCCGAGACGTTACGGAGGCATTGTCGAGGATTATCCAGCCCTCTGACTATTACCCCATGCTACTCATCCATGTGGGCACAAATGATACTGCCCGGTGTGACACTGAGCGGATCAAGAGTGACTACAGGGCTCTGGGAGTACGGGTGAAGGAGTTTGGAGCGCAGGTGGTATTCTCTTCGATTCTTCCTGTCAAAGGTAGGGGCCCGGGCAGAGACAGATGCATCATGGAGGTGAATGCCTGGCTGCGAAGATGGTGTCGCCAGGAGGGCTTTGACTTCCTAGACCACGGGATGCTATTTGAGGAAGGACTGCTAGGCAGAGATGGCGTTCACCTTTCGAGGAGGGGAAAGACCCTATTTGGACACAGACTGGCTAACCTAGTGAGGAGGGCTTTAAACTAGGTTCGACGGGGACAGGTGAGCAAAGCCCGCAGGTAAGTGGGGAACATGGAGACCTGGGAGATGGGTCGGAAATGAGAGGGAGTGTGGGCTATATTGGCAGAGAAAAAGGAGGGTCAGGACAAAACTGGGAGGAAAGATCAAACCAGTATCTTAGATGCCTATATACAAATGCGAGAAGTATGGGTAATAAGCAGGAAGAACTGGAAGTGCTAATAAATAAATACAACTATGACGTTGTTGGCATCACTGAAACTTGGTGGGATAATACACATGATTGGAATGTTGGTGTGGATGGATACAGCTTGCTCAGGAAGGATAGACAGGGGAGAAAGGGAGGAGGTGTTGCCTTATATATTAAAAATGTACACACTTGGACTGAGGTAGAGATGGACATAGGAGATGGAAGTGTTGAGAGTCTCTGGGTTAGGCTAAAAGGGGTAAAAAACAAGGGTGATGTCATGCTAGGAGTCTACTACAGGCCACCTAACCAGGTAGAAGAGGTGAATGAGGCTTTTTTTAAACAACTAACAAAATCATCCAAAGCCCAAGATTTGGTGGTGATGGGGGACTTCAACTATCCGGATATATGTTGGGAAAATAACACAGCGGGGCACAGACTATCCAACAAATTCTTGGACTGCATTGCAGACAACTTTTTATTTCAGAAGGTTGAAAAAGCTACTAGGGGGGAAGCTGTTCTAGACTTGATTTTAACAAATAGGGAGGAACTCGTTGAGAATTTGAAAGTAGAAGGCAGCTTGGGTGAAAGTGATCATGAAATCATAGAGTTTGCAACTCTAAGGAAGGGTAGAAGGGAGAACAGCAAAATAGAGACAATGGATTTCAGGAAGGCGGATTTTAGTAAGCTCAGAGAGCTGATAGGTAAGGTCCCATGGGAATCAAGACTGAGGGGAAAAACAACTGAGGAGAGTTGGCAGTTTTTCAAAGGGACACTATTAAGGGCCCAAAAACAAGCTATTCCGCTGGTTAGGAAAGATAGAAAATGTTGCAAAAGACCACCTTGGCTTAACCACGAGATCTTGCATGATCTAAAAACTAAAAAGGAGTCATATAAAAAATGGAAACTAGGACAGATTACAAAGGATGAATATAGGCAAACAACACAGGAATGCAGGGGCAAGATTAGAAAGGCAAAGGCACAAAATGAGCTCAAACTAGCTA
>NW_020664420.1:58186836-58193347 GCF_002925995.2 Terrapene triunguis
AAAGAATTGGGTTTGTTTAGTTTGGAAAAGAGAAGACTGAGAGGGGACATGATAGCAGTTTTCAGGTATCTAAAAGAGTGTCATAAGGAGGAGGGAGAAAACTTGTTCACCTTAGCCTCTGAGGATAGAACAAGAAGCAATGGGCTTAAACTGCAGCAAGGGAGGTCTAGGTTGGACATTAAGAAAAAGTTCCTAACTGTCAGGGCGGTTAAACACTGGAATAAATTGCCTAGGGAGGTTGTGGAATCTCCATCTCTGGAGATATTTAAGAGTAGGTTAGATAAATGTCTATCAGGGATGGTCTAGACAGTATTTGGTCCTGCCATGCGGGCAGGGGACTGGACTCGATGACCTCTCGAGGTCCCTTCCAGTCCTAGAATCTATGAATCTATGAATAAACCTCTTGAGTTCCCTTCCAGCCATACATTTCTATGACTCTGTGTCCTCTGGCTGTTACTTCTCCCTATTTAATGCTCCCTTTGACCAAAGCCTTCTCTGACCCTTCCTCCCGCCTTTCCCCAGCATGTGTGAGATGATGACTGTGGTGAATTTCCAATAAGGGATAACAGTAACAAAAACAAGTATTGTGGAAGGAGAACGCAAAATAAAAAAAAAATATCCTGTGTTCTTTTTGGGAAAAGGAGTCGGAAAAGATAGACAGGTAAAATGAGCTGAGCAGCCCAAGAAGGATGAGCTAGAAGAGTTGTGCAGAGAAAGGAAATCGCTAAAGCTTTCTAAAGAGCTTTAAGAGACACCGTTGGTAAGCCTGTTATACTCAGACAACCAGAAAAGCAATGCTGTTCCAGAAATGGCTGAGGATTCATGGATTCTCTCCCCACCACCCCCGAAGTGTTTAGATAAAATATAGTTTTGGGGCCAAAATGTACCTAGCTGGTTATCCTGCCTGTCTCCCAACTTTGTCTTTTTTATATTGGAAAAAAATCTCTATTCTGATCCTTTCCATTATTTATATGTTTATTTTTTCCTGTGCTTGCACCTATGCTAGATTAGGATTGGCCTTTGCATGAGTCCACAAAAGTGAAAGAGAGGCTACAAAGAGACTTTCCCTCACTTTTTCCTCCTAGCACCCCCAGTGATTAGTCACCCAAAAGGAGGCAGCAACATGACTTTGTTCCTTCTCTGCAGGTTAGTAGCAGACAAATGAGCACCGTTTTCCTTGGACAATGTACATCTCCACTGTGTTCCCTGGAGTTCCAGGAGGAATTGTGCCTCCCTCAGCAACAATCTCCCAGATCTTCCCTTGGAGAAGTGCAGCTCTCCACTGCCCCTAATGCTGATTATTGCTTTCAATTATTATTGCATCTGGCCTGTAATGTTTAGAGAGAAACCAATAAGGAACCTTGAATGGTATCTAAAATCCTTTAGAGAAATAACAGCTTTATATAAAAATAGAACATTTATTTCTCTTAGCAAGTTTCAGGAACATTTTGATCTCTGAAAGACTAAGGCATATTAAACTTTAGATAACCAACATGAGAGGCCCTTCTTTGGCTTTCCTTAATACCTCAGTGACATTACTTAAAAAAAATTAAAATGCATGTCCAGAAAAAACTTTGTGTCCAACTTTTATGTCTGTGTAAGAGACCACATAAATGTTAAAACACAGTGGAAATGGAGGCTGGAATAAAGAATGAAAAATAAACATTGGCAATGGCTTATGGAAAGAGATTAGTAGGAAAGTAATAAAAAAACACCCTAATGTGAGACTGAGATTATCAATGAATTTTCTTTTTCTCTTGCATGATGTTGAAGGAAAAAATCATTAATACAGACAAATGCTGGAAATGTAATGCCAGTAATGGGAAATTACTACTTATATGTAATTATCTGGTTATTAGGAAACACTGGTAAAAATCTTCCTTTGTATTAATAATATTATTGCTATAATACATTTGATATACAGGGGCTTTTTTGCCTTAGATTTTTAAAATCAAACTTAGATTTTTAAAAATATGGAAGTTATAACTGTGGAAAAATCTATTCACTATAAAGAAAATATACTTTAGATGTTCTCCAGCATTTGAAATAAAGCTATGGTGGATCTCATCAGATTACACTGAGGAGGATGAGTACTGCTATACTTGTTTGATCTTTCTAGGCCTTTTGTTTCTTCCCTACTCATGTTTTCCTTGGTTTCCTTTTGCGTCAGGGTTTTCTAACCGGTTTCCCACATGGTCTTCAAGTCCTATTTGTGGTGTATTGGAAACTGGTTAAAAATAACAAGCTAACACTTTAAGTGTAATGGATTTACTGGTCCTGCTTGGAGGCTAGGGGGCTCTGAGGGAAGCCACGTAACCTAGGTCATCTGAGTCAGTCAGCAGACAGCCAGTCTGGAAAAGGTCATTGAAAGCAAGGTTAGGGTTTCGGGGGTTGGGAGTGCCAGCTAGCAAAAACTTAGTCAACTAGGGAACTTAGGTGCCTATCAGGCTAGGCAGCAGCAGAGCAGTAGTTTTTAAACTGTTAGTGGAATCTAAATGGTGGATTTAGACACCACCTAAATAGGCAGATATGTGCCTAAATACTTAGAGGATATGAGCTTAAATCACTTAAGATCTGAATAGTGACCAGTTCTCTGGGAAACTCTTTGAATGTGGCATGCACATTACAAATCCAGTGCATTTGCGCCGGAGGAAATGCTTGCTAATTGTCCTGCAATTGTAAATGGTATCAGACCATGGCACACTAACTACCTGAAACTGAGCTACGTGAGATTCTGGGATAGGCCTACATAGGGCAGGCCCTGGCACACACCTAAAATCCAAAAACTCTGTAAATCTTGTTGTGTAAGTTCGGAATGTCCATGGGGCAATGGAGTTTTCCTTTAGTCTGATACTGGTCAATAACCAGGTTTCCACATGGCTTGAGGCACCACTGTGGGGTCCTTTTTGGCTTCTGTTTCTAATTGCCAAAATCGGTTGACCTGAAATAGAGACAGAGAATTGACACTGCCATTATAAATCCCAGTGACATGCCAGGCAGTGAAGTGTGTATTCACTGTACCAAATGCCTCACTGAGGCAATGTACCAAATGCTTCACTGTCTGGGACTTCATGGACTACCCATTAATAACCTGTACCATTGCCATATTGTCACCCCAGAAGATGATCTGCTTATCCCCTAACCTATTACACCAAATAATGATGGCCATTAGGATAGGGAAAAGTTCCAGAAATGGGATGTCTTTGATGATGTCCTGAATATGCTATTCCTCTGGCCACCTCTGAGCAAACCAGTCTCCTTGGAAATATAAGCCAATGCCTAAGCCACCTGCAGCAGTTGTTTGGGCCTGCACATAAGCATCTAGCACCCATTTCTTATGCCGAAGAGATACTCCATTATATTCTGACAAGAACCTGCCCCAGACCTTTATGTTCTCTGTCAGTTTCCCAGGCACCCTAATATCATGGTTAGGCCTAGTGATATCTGTTATGGAGGCTGCTAATTGTGCACTAAAGATGTGTCCTGGAGCCAACACACTGAAAGCAAAATTTAAATGGCCGATGATGGCCTGCAGCTGTATCAGACACACTTTCTTGGCCTTCATTATGATGGACAACAATTCTCAAAGTTTTGCTAATTGTTCAGAGGGGAGACAAGGAATACCCTTCACAGTATCTAATTCAACCCCCAAGAACACCAATTAGGCATAATGGCTTTCAGTTTTCCACCCCCACCTCCCATTTTTCCACACCTCCCCTCACAGATTTTCTGGTCAAAGTTGAAATGTTCTCCACAGGTGCAGACATTTGTCCATCCCTGATCACCTTACAAAAAGAAAATCATCAAGTTGGTGAGCAGCCCGGTGAAGTTCAGATTCCTCAACCACTGCCCATTCTGACATTGAACTGATCTTTTCAAATGGCTCACAGGAGATGGGACATCCCACTGGCATAGCTTTCACAAAGTCAAATTGCCCCTGGAATTTAAACCCCAGTAGGCTGAAGTTTGAAGGGTGCACAGGCAGCAACCTGAAGGCCAACTTAGCATCACTTTTGTCCCTTTCTATTTGACCTTATCATGTTGATTGTGGAATTAAAGGAGGAGGAGTGTACAGAACAGAGGGCAAGATTGGCATCATTCACAGAGCTCTCAAGTGAGTGTGATATATGATGCAAAAATGGCTACCAGCCAGCAGTGAGCAGAAACAAACAGCTCCTTCCTCCCCACACTCTTGCAGGTGGCAACCAATCATTTGGTCCAAAATGGCCTCAGTGGTCCATTGGCAGCAAGAGTGGGCAGAACAGGCTGAGAGCCCAGACACTGTTAGAGATAGCCTGTCCTACCCCACACCTAGGAGAGAAGGGAAGAGAGAATCAGTGGGAGCCTGAGTTCCCCACTTCCTTTCTCCCCCATTTACGGTAGGGAAAGTCAGTGGGGTGACACACAGGTCCCCACTGCTCCCCAGACTCATCAGTTACACATCCAGGTGAGTGTGGTCAGCATTATGAGAGGTACAAGACTACACATTCCACTGACTCTTCCCAAAGCTATGGTTTCTTCCCTTCCCTTCCCCTTTTGTAATAAATAACAGCAAGATTCTAGACAGCTCTTCTGTCTTTCCCACTTCCAATGCCTATGAGTAACCCCCTTTTCCTCAAGACCACATTCTGTCCCTGGATGCTTAAATAGGAGCCATATATGTATTTAAAAGTAGAATCTGCACTAAAAGTTGCCTTTTGTTTGTTTCAGGTATTATATGACAGAAGAAGACATTATGTTTTGTATAAAGCACTCTTGTTGCACAGGTAAAGCCTAATATTCAACCTCTTTATCACTTACATCAGCGTATACTTCCCACTGGTAGAAAAAAAACACCTGTCCCATTTTAGTGGTAATATTAAATTTTGCTAATAAAACTTTTGGAAAAAATAATGCTGAATAGTGAAATTTCAGCAAAAAAAAGTTTTTTGTAAAATTGTTAAAACTAGGTGAAAATTCAAACATCTTTGCAATTTTTTGGCCCATTTTACATTGTCTGGTACATATATAATGCATAATTAATTATACTTTCCTAATCTAAAATGCATTACAAAGTATAGTAAATCTAAGAAATAAATTAGCATCTCTAAAAGTTATGCTAACCTTAATGCACTCTTCACCTACTCACATTTTTAAAGAACCAGTAATAGAATTGATAAGCACTGTCCCTACCTTATCATTTTTTTAATGCAAACTGGATTCAAAGAAGCAATTTTTCAGAGTGTAGAATCTTGTCCATATTTAAGCATAAACGCCATTAACCAGAATGAAAAAAACAAGCTAAAACTGGCACACACCACTTTCAAAACTTTATCTTAACATCAGTTTTGCCAAAATAATGTACTGTTTAGCCAAGTCAGATTTGCCGTCAATCTAAGGTCACGATAAATTCATCTTGTACAAGAACTGGAGTCTACAATATGTCTCTCTCTCTCTCTCTCTCTCTCTCTCTCACTAAATGAACTTGAGTACACTAGTTTATTTTATAATGAAGCAGCAGGACTTCTGTTTTAACTTGGCTCTGTCTCTGTGGAAAGGAACTTTTGGCTACACAACAATAGTGTTTTCCATCTCTGATTTGCTAGAAACTCAAAAATTCCATGTCAATTCAACAAAAGCTGCTTTGAATATTTAAAGTGAAAAAATGAAATAACCCACACCTAGAGGTAATCAACACTCAGTAAAAAATGCTGCTCAGTGGGATTGGGTTGCTCTTTGTGCTCTTACTCATTCATTTTTGAGCCACCTGATGGAGAATGAAAATCAGTGACACTGCAGCAAGAGGTCATTTCTGCTTAGAGAACCACCTCATTAAATTTCAATTATTTTGCCAGTTTGTACAACAACACAGTCTTTCTTACATTCCTAACACATGTAGGTGGCTAATGTCTCTTCACATATGTTTCACAGCAGGTTCTGAACTATTAGAGCTCTTACAACTAAAAGTTCTTTTTCAGTAGAGAATGTAAATGTGACCCCTGTTGGGCGGTGTTCCTACAGTACATGATAAGAATCACTGAGTCAAACACTGCATTGAAAAAGGTGAACAGCAAAGGAAGCCATTCTTATTAAATAAAATTACAGCCTATGATACAAGAAAAAAAATGAACCTCACATCAGTGTATATTGCTCAGTTAAACTATCTGCCTATATTATCAGAAAGCCCAAGTGCTGACTTTAAAATTCCCTGATGAATATTCCCTGATGTCAGAACCCACATAAAAAAATAAATTAAGATCTGGATTCCATGGCTTTGCTCATACATATGGCCAACTTCCATTGCTTTGAATAGACTTCCACATAACAATAACGAGATACATTGTTTAGTGAAGGCAGCTCTACATTTCACAACAGTTTTTGTTTCTAATTTTCTTCTTTCCTAGTTTCTTTCCAGAAAGTATCAATTGTAAAACCCTACCCACATGTTTCATTGTGCACACAATGAGAGGATGACAGAGAACATGAGCTGTGGCGACGACACAGGAAAGGAAATAGAACACCAGGTTTGTGG
>NW_020664420.1:58193357-58243368 GCF_002925995.2 Terrapene triunguis
GTGGGCTGGCGATTCGGGAGCCATACACCCCCACATCGAGCCACACATTACAGATGTTAGTTACAGCACTTAATGCACTATTAGAAGGGGTAAGATACTACAGTGAAGTGGACAGTGCAAGAACATAGAGAACAAAAGAATATAATGGTATCAGAAAAACTGCTTGTGCCTAGAAGCCAGATAACAAATCCACAATTAGCTTCTGTTGCTTCCATGGTGAAATAAGTTGTCCTTCTCCTCCTCCTCATAAATAAGCATAGCTACTAGAGGTGTCATTGCTAGACCACTGCACTGTTCTCTGGCTATTCAGTGTCATATAATAGCTCATACAGTTATAAATAAATGACGTATTTATGCCTATTGAACCCCTGCAACTTTTGTATTTTGAGCACTCTTGCAGATTCCAGAAGTCCCCGCTTCATTGGTCTATGAAGATGATAAAAATACACACTGTATTGCAGATTAAAAGAGTGTACTCACTCTCTTTATAATTAAACAATATAGTTAACTGGTTCATATATTTCATCTAAAGTTATTTCTGTTTATGTGTGCAAAGTGATATACTGAAACAAAATAATTGCTCTAGGGTTCTTAATATTATATTTTTGTTCAATTAAAAATGTGAAATTAAGACACCAAATTCAGATTGCTTGACTTTAAGAAATAATAAAAAATATCTGAATTTAGTTATAAACATCTTCTAATTACCCCATATAAATGCAAAATGTATTTCCGTAGATGCACTAATAGTAGAATAACATTTGAAATTATTAGCATATTTTAAGCTGAATGTAGAAGAATGACTTCTCATGCTGTGCTAGCATTTCTTGTCCTCATAACGCTATGCTAAAGTGTGTTCCTTCCAGGAAGAATCTCAGAATACCAGTATTTGTTAAAAAAAAGGTTGCTGTAAAACACATCTTTGTAAATCCACTAAGGGACCAAAAATGTGAATGTTTTGTCTATGCTCACCATTCCTCGTGCAAATGCAAATATGTTTCCATCAAATTGACCAATCCACAGCCTCCAAGTCGGCAAGTCTCAATCATTGAAAGACAAATAATTATTTAAACACAAAATGTCATTTCAACTCCCTTAAAAAGCCATTGTTAGTGCAAAAAATGCACTCAATGAGTAATGACAATAACAGACATTTTTGAACTAATTTGTGTGTTTGTTTGTATATCAATTAAATACTTTAGCTACCACTAATGGGGGAGACAAGGGAAAGCTATTCTTTAAAGCAACCATTCTGACTTTGGTTTCCTAAAACCATCTAATGAGGTTATAAGCAATGCTAGCCTCCCTCACTTCCCTGTACCACTTCTTGGTTGTTGAGTTTTTTTACACCACTTTTTGCTCTGACTGTTGTTGGGGGTTATTGTTGTAGATTGAGATGCTCTTCACCTTATCCATTGTTTGTTCTTCTGCAGCTTGATACCATGCCACCATACGTGAGTGTTGTACAAAGGCCTGAATTCTAAATTGGCCAAGATAAAAAAAGTCCAACTTTGCCACTGTATAAAATTGCTTAGAAAAGTAAACAGAAGTGGGAAATCGAAAAACTGGTACAAACTGGATTGTTTAATTTAAAAGAGCTGTGATAAAGGGTCTCCAACACTTCTGGAAGTGTCATGGGTTGACATAATAATGAGCCAAACAATTCTAGAAATGGGAGAAAATGTTTATAGGGGATAAATCACTGAAATCTGTTTTCAGTGATTAATTTTAATGGGATGAGGTTGCCACTCCTTTTTGAACATTGCTCTTGCAGTTATCCCCAGATAAACAATCAGGATGGATGGACTAGCAAGAGAAAGCTTCACCATCATGGCTGCTACTGCCCCCACTCTCTCCTGGGATGCAGGATCCACCATGACAACAATGGGCTTTCATTATTCTGATTGTGAAACATATCCTGACTAGACTGAGCCAGAGAGAGACAAATGGATGATCACACTTTCCCCAGATCCGAGCTTTGACTAAATTCAGAGTAACATGTAAGATGTGAACTTGAGATTCCTGTTGTTATCCCCCACCCCGCCCCCACAGTGTGTAATTTCTTTCCCAACTTTATTTTTTCTTTTTCCTATCTTTCTTTTGTCTAAAATATGTCTGGCTTTGCCAACCAAGGCACCCCTTTGGCAACACTGATGTGACTCTGACCAGAAAGGCAAGCTAAAATCAATGCCTTAAATAGTCCATCACTGTTAAAAGTTTGCCAAATCTCATATATCTTATCGGTGGCTGATACGATTGTGTGCTCTGCCTGTAATTTCCTAGCAGATAGATTACAAGCATCAGAAATGGAAGCTGCATTCACTATCTTTAGCTTTTCTTTTTCTTTCTTTCTTTGCATTGCATGAGTGAGTGTCACAGCCCCATCCAGAGACTGGTGCCTTACTGTGCTAGTGATTCATGAACTGGGGGAAGATAGACATTCAGCCACCTGAATTGCAGCAGCAAAGGAGAGCCCTTATAATCTTTATCCTCGTGGGTTGGGTACTCACTCAGGATGTAGGAGACCCCCAATTGAGATCCTCCCTCATGATGGGGAGAAGGGATTTCCATCTCTCAGGTAAGTGTCCTAACCACTAAGCTACTGGATAGTCTGATGTGGGGCCCCAGAATCTCAGCTACTGAAGTAACTCCACTTTAAACAATGGAAAACAAATATTAATTGGGCCAAAGAAAGTATTAGAATGGCTATACTCTAATGGTTAGGGCACTCACCTGGGAAGTGGATGCTCCCTTTTTCCCCCTGAGGAGGAGAGGGTAATAGAACTGGGAGTCTCCCACATCCTTGATGAATACCCTATCCTTGAGGCTAAAGATAAGAGAGGGTGTTCTCCTCTTTCTCATCCCCTGACTGTTTTATGTGAACTTGCCTGAGGGGCCCAATCTTGTAGGCAGCCTCTGGATGCATGTACCAGATTGGGCCCTGCACATAGCTTTGGTGGACAAATGCTTATCTTTCCTGGGTTGTGAATCGCTCTGGGGCTGAGGCGGGAGATGGGTGTCTAGAGGCCTATCCTGAGGCAGTGTACATGCTCAGGGAGGAGCTTGCTGCCCAGGTCCTTAGAGTGAGGCTGCAGTGTACATGCTCAGAGGAAAAAACTGAGGCGCCAAGTGAGATTAGGCACCTACAATGTTAGGTGATAGCTGAGTGGGAGTTTTGTGGGTTGCAGCAGTGTTTAAAGTTGAACTTAGACACCTAAGCACCTCCAGGGATTCCACCCTCACTGCTTAATGTCCCCCAAACTCTCAGAATACTTTTACCTGTATGGCCTAGCATTACTACACGGTATAATAAAATAAGTAGCGAAACTGGCTCACAGAGTTTCCTTGTACTGCCTATAATATTTTATCTATTTACAGTAGGGATCTGTGTCTGAATCTATTGTTTGTTTCTACTTTTATGTTTCTCACAAAAAGCTTGAAAAACAGGTTTTATCTGTGTTAGTGAAATATTTATAAGAGAACAGCGAAGTCATGAAAATGCTGGAAAACAAACTCACAGGAAGGAATAAAGACACAAAGTCAGCTTTGAAGCTAAGCTCTCCCACACTGTAACTAAGGGCATAATTTCCAACACATACCCAAGGGAATCATTATGTCTGTAAGAATGGTTCTGTGATTGTAATAATTCATCCCAAATTTGTGGCCCATGTAAAAGCCATGACTATGAAATAACTTAGACACTATTCCCTCATTTTCTACTCCATATTCCATACCTAATTTGGCTATAGGTTTACACAAAAAGAGTCATCCTCCCTCTACATTTATTTAAAAATGTGTAGCACAAAAATGTAGTTTTAAGGGTGGTTCTTGGAGTGGGGAACTTGGGTTGAAGTAGGAAAGGATGTTGGGTAAGGGAGAGGTAGAAAGGGAAAAGAAAAAGAGAAAGCCTTCAGAAAGCCTTTGACAAGGTCCCTCACTAAAGGCACTTAAGCAAAGTAAGCTGTCATGGGATAAGAGGGAAGGTCCTCTCATGGATTGGTAACTGGTTAAAAGATGGGAAACAAAGGGTAGAAATAAATGGTTAGTTTTCAGAATGGAGAAAGGTAAATAGTGGTGTCCCCAGGGGTTTGTACTGGGACCAGTCCTATTCAACATATTCATAAATGATCTGGAAAAAGGGGTAAACAGTGAGGTGGCAAAATTTGCAGATCTTAACTCAAGATAGTTAAGTCCCAAGCAGACTGCAAAGAGCTACAAAATGATCTTTCAAAACTAAGTGACTGGGCAACAAAATGGCAGATGAAATTCAGTGTTGATAAATGCAAAGTAATGCACATTGGAAAACATAATCCCAACTATACATATAAAATGATGGGGTCTAAATTAGCTGTTACCACTCAAGAAAGAGATCTTGGAGTTATTGTCTGTGGATAGTTCTCTGAAAACATCCACTTGATGTGCAACGGCAGTCAAAAAAATGAACAGAATGTTGGGCATAATTAAGAAAGAGATAAATAATAAGACAGAAAATATCATATTGCCTCTATAAATCCATCGTATGCCCACATCTTGAATACTGCATGGAAAAGTGATCGCCCCATCTCAAAAAAGATATATTGGAATTGGAAAAGGTTCAGAAAAGGGGAACAAAAATGATTAGGGTTATGGAACGGCTGCCATATGAGAAGAGATTAATAAGACTGGGACTTTTCAGCTTGGAAAAGAGACAACTAAGGGGGAATATGATTGAGGTCTATACAGTCATGACTGATGTGGAGAAAGTAAATAAGGAAGTGTTATTTGCTCCTTCTCATAACACAAGAACTAGGGGACACCAAATGAAATTAATAGGCAGCAGGTTTAAAAGAAACAAAAGGAAGTATTTCTTCACACAACGCACAGTCAACCTGTGGAACTCTTTGCCAGAGGATGTAGCAAAGGCCAAGACTATAACAGGGTTCAAAAAAGAACTAGATAAATTCATGGAGGATACGTCCATCAATGGCTATTAGCCAGGATGGGCCGGGATGGTTTCCCTAGCCTCTGTTTGCCAGAAGCTCAGAATGAGTTCCAGGGAATGGATCTTGATGATTACCTGTTCTTTTCATTCCCTCTGGGGCACCTGGCATTAGCCACTGTCAGAAGACAGGATATTGGGCTAGATGGACCTTTGGTCTGATCCAGTATTGTCATTCTTATGTTCTTATGTAAGGTGGGAAGCACATTGGACAGGGGGAATGAGAGTGAACAGCCGTAGGGTTGCAGAGAGTGGCAGGAACCAACCAAAAAGAAATGAGAAAAAGAATGAGAGTAGTTTCAGACCTGAGTGAATGATTACAGATAATCAAAAAACAGGATGTAGTTTTTGCAAAAATGTTCATGAAACTTATGACCTGCTTTAAAAAAAATGGTTGAAATTTTGAGGAAAAATTTCCTGAAATTTTAAAATTCAAAACATTTCAACTATCTGTAAAAGGCTCTGGAGGTGAGGTGCTCCTGGGTCTGACAGGGGCACAGAGACTTTTTAAGACCCTAACTTACTCTCAATCTTTACCTAAAGCTGGAACTATCTTCCTTAGCCAATGAGCTCAAAAGATCCACAATCTTCCCCTGCAAAATCCTCTGGTATCTCCTCATCTGGAATGGGAGAGGAAAACACATTAGTTCTCAATTCTGTTGGGGTTTTTTTCCCCCCACACTCCTGTAAATTTATATGACAAACTATCAGTTATGTTGCAAAGCTGATTGATTATGATAATTTTCAATATTTCTAAAAATGCACCATAGATAGCAAATGTAACTATTGCAATTTATCAAGGGAGTACCACCTGAATATGATGTTCCCTGAAAAACTTTGCCGTTCATCATAACGTGAGGTTTTGCACAGTGAATCTTAGGTTAGGAGGCCTGCCAGAGGGATGATTGAAAGAATGTGTCTACCTGACATCAGAAGATGGGCTGAAACACATGATGGGAAGGGGAAGGCTTGGAGTGGGAGGAAGTTGTTATCTTGGGCCACATCCTCAGCTCATGTAAATTGCCATTGCTCTATGGAAGTTAATAGAGCCAGGCCAATTGACACCAGATCAAGATCTAACCCAATATCTCTTAAACCCCATGAAAACAGAGATCTGCTTCTGGAGAAATTAGGAACTTCACATAGCAGTGCCTTCCCCTCCTGCAGAACCCCTAAACTGCATGGAAATGGAGCTCTGCTCTGACATGCCTTAGAAGCTATGTATGGCTAGCATCCCTCAAGTTCTTCAGCTCCCTTTGCTGCACCCTGTGTGCCCCCTCCCCTCCCAACACACACACTTATTTTCGCAGCTGACCACATATATGTAAAACAATAACTAATTTCAGAAACTGGGTGTTTTTTTTTCTAATGCTGAACAAGGAACTTTATTAAAGTTCCTCTTTCTCTCTCCTTTAGTGAAGAGTTTCTAGAACTTCCTCCTGCCTGGCTTTCTACTTCAAATTTAAAGAAATTATACAAGCCACTGGCTTCACCACTCATTCAGATCTAGTCATCTTCTGGCTATGATTTGCTTGCATCTTCCAATCTGAAAGGTGTTGTAGCTAAGACCTGGCCTTCCACGTGTAATTAACATAGGGAGGGAGGCCTAATTTCTTGGAGAATAGAATTAGGGATGTTAACAAATCATTAGGCAGAAAACAGAACATTTATTCTAAATAAGGTAAGTAAATAGGTCAGTAGGTGAAAAAGACAGAATGTCTGAGACATTAAGAGGGAGAACACCTAGAGAACCATTTTCTAACAATGGACAAGATAAGTTAGGAATGAAGAGATAAAGGGGAGGTTGAGCATGGACTATGCATGGACAGAGCATGTTGCACAGTGATTGGTTCCTGCAAAGTAACCAAGCCAGTCCAAAAATGTGTGGTGCAATTTATAGTAAATGCAATGTGATGTGTAAATGTATATAAAGGAAAAGGTTTTTTGTAACTTTGGATGTGTGGTATGTCCTATATCTACCCCCTATACTTCAGTCTGATAAACTCAGCATAACTTTGCTGTATGCCAAATAAAGGAAAAGGAACCTGAGTGATGAAATCTGGAATCAAATGGAGGTTTTTTTGGATCCCCAGAACTGGACAAGTTGTTATGGATAAGCGGAATGGAAAGGGTCTCTAAGGGAATCCCAACAGGTGTACTCTACCACTGAATAGTGTTAGATTGTTCTCAAGAGAGTTATTTCTAATCACTAAAGCTGTGGGGCAAGTACCATTTCTGCTGGGGTGAAATGGGAATTCAATTGGATTTGGAATCAGCTGAAGAGTTGGCTGTTTCTTCCCTTCCGAGTACATCAATCTGCTTTGGGATTTTTGGGTGCAGCTACATCCAGTTGGTGTCATCCACTATTTTTCCAAATCTATTTTTATAAGGACTGGGTCTCCTATTTTAAGTTTGGGTAAGCTTCAGGTTGAGTTCTGATGGTCAAAAAGGAAATCTCAGATTCACCATCTCTCAACTTCACATCCTTTAACTAGGGACACACCAGATGAACTCTAACTTTGAAGTATTGTTCTGATCTGTGGATGCTTAAAGCAGCTGAGCTAGACTTCCTTCAGTAGCTATCATAGAGGTTGCCTTATAGTTCAACAGAGGTAATCTAAGGTGTTTTTTGTTGTGGAATTTGGCAGCCAGGTCTGCTCTGTATCTACCTGTTTATTCCCTTATTGATAGTGGGGGCTGAAAGTACAGTGCTTGAAATCAAAGCTTGTTTTTTTGTCATACAGGTTCAGAGATGTTGTTTTGAACCTTAGAGGGATCTTCCTCATGTTCTTTTCATTTTATAAGCAGTAACAGAAGTGCAAGGCCAGGAGCAATAAACTCCCGAATTCCCCCTTGTGGACAGAACATGGAACAATACACAGACTGAGAACTGCAGGGAAATGATCAAACATGAAGATGACAGCAAATTGGCCATTTAAAAAAATATTCTGGTGTAAATGGAAATTTTTTCCGCATCTTTAAAAAAACGGTAAATTTATGCTGCTATTTGTACAGCCACATAATTGCATTATACACAAGGCCCTGAATATATTTTTAAAAAAATCACTGAGAAAAGAAGAAATAATAGATCTTATATTATGAGACGTAAGAGTTGTTTAAAAGTTTAGTGATCATTAAAATTCAAATTCTTATGGCTATAAAGTAAATTTATTGCTTTTTCACTACACCAATTGGTGCATATTTTATCTAAACTACTGCTAATTTGTGTGCCACATCGAAGTAATTGTTCTAGAATTCACAATATATTTTGTTGTTGAAATAAGACACTAGACTCATGATTAAGTTTAAATTTAACCCCCAAATCCCCTAAAAAGACTCTTATTTTGGATAATAAATATAGCTAATTATTCCAAATAATGCAAAAAGCATTTCTATAGATGCACTAATAGAGGAAGAACATTTGAAATTGTTAGTATTTAACTGGAATTTAAATGACTGTGTCCCCCGCGCTGAATGCTGTTTCTCGTTTCCATGTTAAAGTAAGATAAACAATGAAAAAAAAAAGTTTAACAAGTAAGAGATGGATGAAGCCGGCTTGAAAAAGGTTTGGCTAATGTGTAGGAGCTGTTAGGAATATTTATTAAGAATAATACTTAGAGCATGTCTAGGATCAAATTCATCCCTGATATAACCAGGCCTATTTACACCAAGGTTGAATTTACCCATTATATAATATAATATCGCTGTAGTGTTTTCCTTATGTTCTTTATGCCTTAGGCATCCAAATGGTGAGGCGATATTGTAGATTATGTGATGGCTTATCATATATAATGATAAATATATTATAAAATAATTATAAATATAATATAAATATATACATAAATATTATGATATAATAAATAATATAATAGTTTAAAACACTGGTCATTGTTTTCTGGTTTGAATTATTATCACAACAGGGGGAAAAATCTCTAAAAATTGAATTATGGTAACAATAATAGAAAAAGCCAGGAAATACGAAATTATGACTACCTCTCATATTTAAAGAAATTAACACATCATTCAAAGAAGTGCAGCAAATAAAAGCATAAGAACAGCCATACTGGGTCAGACCAATGGTTCCTCTAGCTCAGTAGCCTGTCTTCCGACAGTGGCCACAAATATATCTAAATTGCTAGACACATTTGCTTATAAGAAAAAGGTAGGAAAAGTTAAATATATATTGTTTGTTCAAATAATGACTAAAATGGGATAGGTGTAAAATAATTTGAAGGGTATAAACTGAAGGAAGTCAGTTATGGAACGGGGTACTGGGTATCACTGATAATAATACAGTGATATCGAGCAAAGACAAATATAAGCCTTATAATAAGAAAATATATCCCCTTTGTTCTCTGTTTACCTAGTTGTGTTTTTGTTGCCATCTGAATGAAATGCAGTGTGTGATGATCACCAATTATTGTATATGTGCCTGTATTCCAAGGCACTCAGGAGAGGTAGCAATCATCAAACATCATGTATAATTAAGGCTGTAATATATAGACACAATTGGAAGTGTTAAGAACAAGCTGGGTATATTCTGTCTTTCATGCAGATACCTCACAAGTTGGTGGGGTAAGCACTGGAAATACCCTCTGCTCCTACTCTTGCATCTTCAGGGAAAGAGGAAACTGTTGCTGCCACCCAGCTGGCCCCTTTTCTTTATGTGGGAAAGGAGGGACTCATACTGACACTCCTGCCAACTTAATCACAGAGACCAATAGGATGGATTTGGTGAGGTTTTTGTGCTTGTTAATTATTAAAGGTGCAGTCTTTTTTATCCAAAAAAAAACAAGTTGTCGTTTCTCTCTGGCAGTGTGCTGGCAGCTGCAATACTAATAAAGACCTCTCACTCTATTCTATTCTATTCTATTCAGGTTTGTATACTGCCCTTAGAACTTGAACTTGACTTGCTACTACATGATAAGCCAGTGCAGAGAGCAGAGAACAGATCTAATGTGCTCATGGTACCCCATCTTGCTGAGGAGATGTGCTGCACATTAACTACATTATAAGATCCAAATGGGGAAAAAAAAAAAAAAACCTTCTTTTTACTAACACTAAACTCTACATTAAAAGCTGCAAAAAAAGATCTGTGTACAGCACTTATACTGCAGTTACCAAGTATGTTTATTTAGTCTCACTTGCAGCATTTGAAGTCCAAATAAACAGTTTAGATTCATAAAAAGGTCACTACTCTTGTTATAAACACATAATCCTACAGGCAGCAATGAATAAACATTATTCCAATGTCATGTAAAATGATAATCGAGGACAAGTGTGGTTAGTTGGAACTTGTGCCCTAAAAAGAATGAAAAACAAAAGCGAGAAAAAAAAAACAAAAAACAAAAAACAAAAAACACGGGCATCTGCCACAGACCACCAAGACAGGTAGACATCAACAATACAAACAATTCTGGACCAATTGCCAAGGAACTTAGAGCCACAGGAAATTGTGTTTATAGTTGTTCGTAGCTTTACTTTGTTCCTTCCCTAGTCCCTTCCCCCTCCAACTCCCCCTTACTCTGTTACATCTAAGAATCTGGTCAATAATTCTATAAAGTCATATTGGCCGTTATTGTCCTTTTCATGGCCTGTAGAAATAAATCTACAGAAGAGTCTATTGTGCTATTTCTTCCTATAGCCAGTTTTTCAAGATCACAATCAAAAACTCTGGAATTTCTGTCGCATGGGAAATTCTAACATCTCAACATTTGTTTTCATCCCAAATTGAGATGAAAAGTAGATATCTCAAAACATTTCCAAGGAATAAAAATTCTGAAAATATTCATTTTGGAAATGTCAAAATGAAACTAGAAGGGAAATGAAGTTTAATATTTTCTTGAACTGATCTGAAACAAAACATTTTTGGTCCCAGAGACCAATTCGATAATGAATCCTGGTCACATGCCACCAGAGGCATGTTGTGCATACACTAAGAGGAAGAAGTTAAACTAATGAAATATTCCAGTTTTGGTTGAACTGACCCAGAATTAAATATTTCACTTCCATTTTCCCAACAGGAAACACAACATTCTTTGGTGCTTCCATGGAAATCAAAGTGTTCCCATGGAAAATTTCGCTATTGCAGAAACTACATTTTTCATTGGAAAATCATGTTGAGGGAAAATTCTCAACCAGCTTGACTAACAGGAGAACAAATCAAAGAAAGATTAGTGACTGAGGTGAGATCTTGCAGTTCTGTAAGGAATTTAAATTGAGAATGTATATAGTGATTAAGTTGTCTGCTTTCATTGCAGTTATCCAGAGTGCTCTGCAAATTTACAATCAAATATTAAAATCAAGGCCGTGGTTTACCAGGAACCAGCGCAGAGGGCGTAAGAAAGATGGTTACATCATGCAGACAGAGACAGAAGTTTTTGCAACAATTTTGTTTGTTAGGCGTTTAATAGTTTAGGAGATAAGGATTTTCAATCATCTGAGAGATATGAAAAGGTATGAATAAATATCTCCACATCTTTCCTGTTGATATCAAAATATAAATTCAATTCCCCTTTCATGCTAAGACTCTTCTAATGAATGAAGCAGTTAAAATGGCTTTATCAGGAGGAAGCACTTCTCAGCAGGCATTTAGTTCGAACAAACAAGACGTCTGTTTTCCCAGGATTGTGTTTCATCAAATGCATGGCATCCAATAACAAGTATATGAGAAACAATTTGATAGAAATGAGAAAGAACTTTGATGACCAGCAAGCCATGAAGACTTGGGTATTAACATTATTCCAATAAACAAGCACTATACTAAGAAATAGAGCAAGAGTAACTGAAAATCTAGCAATTTAAAACTGATCTTTTTTGTACATCACAAATTACAGAAGCTGATATACAGATACTCATGTATGGAGATAAATGAGACCACGATGGAACTGAAAGAAGAAGTTCTCACAAATGTATTCATTTTCAAAAGATTTACCTAATCAACAAGGTCAAATGCTGCAAAAAATGATAATTAAGCTCAGAGGATACATAGCAGAGATTAAGCAGTGATTAGTGCAGTATTGTTCCTACATTTAAATGCCCTGGTCCAAATTTATCCCTAGTGCAACTCTACTAACACTAGTGGAGTTACATTAGGGACAAATTTAGGTCTTTGTTAAATATGTTCATACAAATCAAATTCACCCCTGAGTGGCAAGGCAACCTTTTCCAGAACTCTATATAGGAAAATACCTTTGGAGAAAATAAGATTGGACAGCAGTTGGTGACACTCTTTACACTGAAGGAGCACTTGTTCAGCATTACATTGGCAAGGGCCAGCTTTAAATCTCATGGCACAGTGCTCAATGCATTTATAATCAATAGGGTTAGTGATAAGTAAATCTCAAATGGTCTGGGAGATCATTTTGGACAGGCATCCCGAAATGTGAATGTCTAAGACTATTCAGTATGAGAACATTAGGGTAGATACTGTGTACAACACACATTAATCATTTCAAATTAACCATTTACCTATGACATGTTTCCCAGGGATTTGTTGAATTTTAGTTCCTGACTTAAAGTACAGTCTGAAGAATTCTCAGACATTTATACATTTTATTAAATAAAATAGAATTAAATGATAAAATATAATATTTACTATGTTTGTGTGGATATATGAATATGTTTGTGTGAATATGGTTTGGGCATTCACCTAGGAATTGAGAAACCTGGGTTCATTCCGTGCTCTTTCACAGACCTTCCGTGAGACCGTCATTTAACTTGCCTGTGCTTAAGTATGGACAATTGAACTTCTCTACCTCACAGGAGTGTTGTGAATAGAAATATCTTACAGATTGTGAGGTGCTCAGCTACCACAGTTTCGGACACCATAGACAGAAATCAAGAAATCTTAGCTCAAAATTCAATAAATCTGTCTCATCACAAAGTAATACAATGTATTCTATACTATTCTGGGGAAGTGATTTTAGTACCAATATGAAACTATGGGTCCATATTCTAATCATGCTTCATATGGACATGGAAGTAATGAGACACAAAAATCATTTTAGGGTTAAATGGAGAGGACACAACTTTATTTAAAAACTAGTAACCGACTGTGAAAACCACCCCACACAACTGGCAGGGTTGTTCCAATTCAGTTCTCAATGGGCACCAATGGCCCCTGATTTTACTATAAGTCTGAGGCCATCCTCTCTATGAACCCTCAGGCTTGCCAGGGGCCCTGACTGGAAGCCAGTTTCCTGATCCACTTCTCTTTTTCACACCAGATGTGGGAGAGATAAGAAGCTATGCCAGACATAGAAGCACACCCCCTGATTATCCATCACTGTGTGCCCAGCTCTAATGCTCAGGCAGCCCATTGGAGTATAGGAATCTCAAATCCAATCCTTTCTAACCCACCAACTGCACTGGAACTAGCCTAAGCTGTGTCAATTGTAACATAATTCCCACCTACCCCCAACCTGATCCCCTGGATGAAGAAAAAAAATCCACACAGAAGTTTGCCTACTTGGGGCAAAATCCTTTCCAGACCCTCAAACTAGTGATCAGTATAGCCCCTGGTGACCAGAGATTCAGCAATTAGGTAAAAGGTAGGAAAGGTGGAGCTAAAACAGGAGTTCCACAATGGCTACTCCACCTAAACAACAATCTCTCTAACCTTTTTCCACCATCAAACGGAACAAATTACCCAGCTCCAGCATCACCCTCACTGCCCAAGAGCAGCAGAAGTGGATAGGAAAGCCCCAGAACCTGGACTCAGATGCAACATGTAACTCCCCATCCCTCAAAACCCTACAATATGAGGAAAGAAGGTGAAAGAAAGCACTGAAAGCAAAGTGGATGGGGTGGGAGGAAAAGAGAGGATGCACATAGAACATTGTCTCAGCTGCTTCCATTTGAGTTTCTTCCCTGAGCCTCAGCCATACGTGGTGTCAACACTTTTTCTTGCTTATTAAAGCCCCATCCCAGCTAGCGAGGTGAGTATTTTTATCAATTATATGTTATGAGATTGTCAGTAACAGTTCAACTAAAAGTAATTCTAAAGTTAGTAAAGTAGATATGCAAACAAGTACTTAAAACCAAATTATGCCTGCCTGATAATTTATATTCAAGCCTATTCCTTTTTCTCTCACATGGCCCCTCCCCCTGTGTGCTTTTAATAATTCTAAACGTTCTAGTTCTCCAGTAGTTGTAACTACAAGTAATTTAGAATTCTAATATTAGTTTACTGTAGAGTGGTATGTTAGCCTAACAAAGGGCAAACTCTCTCTCTATCTTAGAACTCATTCATTCAAGCTCCTTTCTTTCCTCTCTGAAGCTGTCAATTTAAGATGACATCACAAATCAGGTTTGAAAATCCTCTCCATGCTAATCATGTAAAACAGTTGTCTATTAAATTAGAGTTATGTTAAACTAGTGTAACAAATTTTCAATTTGCCACCCTCTTAAACACTTCTTCAGTAAACATTCTTTAAAGACAGGTAGGCAGAAATTTGTTAATGATGAATTATACATTTTGAATACACACAGGTTTATAATTCAGGTTTATAATCGGCAGAGTATTTAAAATAGAATAGCCAAATCATCACATGGGTAAAGGAAATGCAGAGCAAAATATTTTTATATTTATCAACTGAAACTGGTGTGTAGATAAATTATCCAGCCTTACTTGAGAGATCTTGGTCAGGTATAAAGTACAGATACTAATTCAGGGTTATTTTATAAGTCTTCTTCCATTACCACAGCAGTCTTCTATTAGAGACTTAAAGGACAGATAGTTCATTAGAGTTAGTTGTTTAGATGTGGCCCTAGTGGCCAGCTGTCATCACGCACGCAGTCTTTCATCCAGATTGTTTCATTATGTAGGAAGTGATTTGTTGAAGGAATTCATTCGGTTCTTATGGGGAGTCTATCGAATCATTTCCTTAAAAAAAAATAATGCAGACTAAACGGGATATAATCCTTATTTCATACCAAGAAATAAAATTTTCCACTCAGAATATAATTTGGGTATCATTCATTATCTTTTCATAATCCGAGGTACTTCTGTTATGATTTCATGTTTGTACTTACACATTAGTTTTGGTTGTGTTCCCAGAACCCAAAGTCAATGGAAAATATATTAATTCAAATATTTGGGGGTATTTTTGTTCTGTTTTTGGAATTTCAATGGTTTAAGAAACTGCTGGACATCGTGGGATAGTCTTCCATACTTTTGTGGTGTCCCCTGTATTGGCATCCGTACTCTGTCTCTACAAAGCTTCCATAAGGACCCCTTTGTTCTGCTTGGTATCATTTTCCTGGCTAACTTTACATGTCTCTGTGTTCCTATTCAGATTGAAGTTTCTCTGTCAGCAAGTTTACTTCTTTGCAGAAATATCCTTTTTGAAGTTTTCTAGTAGCCTTTGTCCACATACTTTAATATTTTCATAAACTTATTTAATCAATCCATTATACAGCAATATAGTCTGTATATTCTCTATACACAGACTTAGAGGAGAGGAAAGTGATACAGCAATATAGACTATATATTCTCATGGGAGACTTTAATTACCCTGATATCTGCTGGGAGAGCAATACAGCGGTGCACAGACAATCCAGGAAGTTTTTGGAAAGTGTAGGGGACAATTTCCTGGTGCAAGTGCTGGAGGAACCAACTAGGGGCAGAGCTTTTCTTGACCTGCTGCTCACAAACAGGGAAGAATTAGTAGGGGAAGCAAAAGTGGATGGGAACCTGGGAGGCAGTGACCATGAGATGGTCGAGTTCAGGATCCTGACACAAGGAAGAAAGGAGAGCAGCAGAATACGGACCCTGGACTTCAGAAAAGCAGACTTTGACTCCCTCAGGGAACAGATGGGCAGGATCCCCTGGGAGAATAACATGAAGGGCAAAGGGGTCCAGGAGAGCTGGTTGTATTTTAAAGAATCCTTATTGCGGTTGCAGGAACAAACCATCCCAATGTGTAGAAAGAATAGTAAATATGGCAGGCGACCAGCTTGGCTAAACAGTGAAATCCTTGCTGATCTTAAACGCAAAAAAGAAGCTTACAAGAAGTGGAAGATTGGACAAATGACCAGGGAGGAGTATAAAACTATTGCTCAGGCATGCAGGAATGAAATCAGGAAGGCCAAATCACACTTGGAGTTGCAGCTAGCAAGAGATGTTAAGAGTAACAAGAAGGGTTTCTTCAGGTATGTTGGCAACAAGAAGAAAGTCAAGGAAAGTGTGGGCCCCTTACTGAATGAGGGAGGCAACCTAGTGACCGAGGATGTGGAAAAAGCTAATGTACTCAATGCTTTTTTTGCCTCTGTCTTCACAAACAAGGTCAGCTCCCAGACTGCTGCACTGGGCAGCACAATATGGGGAGAAGGTGACCAGCCCTATGTGGAGAAAGAAGTGGTTCAGGACTATTTAGAAAAACTGGACGTGCACAAGTCCATGGGGCCGGATGCGCTGCATCCGAGGGTGCTAAAGGAGTTGGCGGATGAGATTGCAGAGCCATTAGCCATTATTTTTGAAAACTCATGGCGATCGGGGGAGGTCCCGGATGACTGGAAAAAGGCTAATGTAGTGCCCATCTTTAAAAAAGGGAAGAAGGAGGATCCGGGGGACTACAGGCCAGTCAGCCTCACCTCAGTCCCTGGAAAAATCATGGAACGGGTCCTCAAGGAATCAATTATGAAACACTTAGAGGAGAGGAAAGTGATCAGGAACAGTCAGCATGGATTCACCAAGGGGAAGTCGTGCCTGACTAACCTAATTGCCTTCTATGATGAGATAACTGGCTCTGTGGATGAGGGGAAAGCAGTGGATGTGTTATTCCTTGACTTTAGCAAAGCTTTTCATACGGTCTCCCACAGTATTCTTGCCGCCAAGTTAAAGAAGTATGGGCTGGATGAATGGACTGTAAGGTGGATAGAAAGCTGGCTAGATCGTCGGGCTCAACGGGTAGTGATCAATGGCTCCATGTCTAGTTGGCAGCCGGTTTCAAGCGGAGTGCCCCAAGGGACGGTCCTGGGGCCGGTTTTGTTTAATATCTTTATTAATGATCTGGAGGATAGTGTGGACTGCACTCTCAGCAAGTTTGCAGATGACACTAAACTAGGAGGCGTGGTAGATACACTAGAGGGTAGGGATCGGATACAGAGGGACCTAGACAAATTAGAGGATTGGGCCAAAAAAAACCTGATGAGGTTCAACAAGGACAAGTGCAGAGTCCTGCACTTAGGACGGAAGAATCCCATGCACTGCTACAGACTAGGGACCGAATGGCTAGGTAGCAGTTCTGCAGAAAAGGACCTAGGGGTCACAGTGGACGAGAAGCTGGATATGAGTCAACAGTGTGCTCTTGTTGCCAAGAAGGCTAACGGCATTTTGAGCTGTATAAGTAGGGGCATTGCCAGCAGATCGAGGGACGTGATCGTTCCCCTTTATTCGACATTGGTGAGGCCTCATCTGGAATACTATGTCCAGTTTTGGGCCCCACACTACAAGAAGGATGTGGAAAAATTGGAAAGAGTCCAGCGGAGGACAACAAAAATGATTAGGGGTCTGGAGCACATGACTTATGAGGAGAGGCTGAGGGAACTGGGATTGTTTAGTCTCCAGAAGAGAAGAATGAGGGGGGATTTGATAGCAGCCTTCAACTACCTGAAGGGGAGTTCCAAAGAGGATGGAGCTCGGCTGTTCTCAGTGGTGGCAGATGACAGAACAAGGAGCAATGGTCTCAAGTTGCAGTGGGGGAGGTCCAGGTTGGATATTAGGAAACACTATTTCACTAGGAGGGTGGTGAAGCACTGGAATGCGTTACCTAGGGAGGTGGTGGAGTCTCCTTCCTTGGAGGTTTTTAAGGCCCGGCTTGACAAAGCCCTGGCTGGGATGATTTAGTTGGGAATTGGTCCTGCTTTGAGCAGGGGGTTGGACTAGATGACCTCTTGAGGTCCCTTCCAACCCTGATATTCTATGATTCTATGATTCTATGATAGTCACGTAAATCATCCAGTTCAACAACAACAAGATGAAACAGCTGTATAAATCTTCAACCTCTGTATCAATATCTGTTTATTCTTTCTACAGTTATGTTTGGAGTCACCTCTGCATATTTCTGAGCTCTACGTCTTGTACTTATAATCAAGCAGTTAACAAGTTTTGTGGCCACTCAGTTATGGCACATTTTGGCCTTGAAGACTTTCAGTTCACATTGGTTATTCAACATATAAACTAAATGTTCTATCTGGTCTTTGACATAACATACCTTTGATACCTTGGTTCATTATCTGGAAGGTATATTTATTAATCAGCATTCTTAATTCAAATGAAAGAACATTATCCTGACACTATTTCCTAGCAACAAACCTTACTCTCATTGACACTTGTCATTTTAAGAGGTCTGTGTCCAGAATGCTTTACACAGTGGTTTATTTTTTATATAGCTTCTCAGACTTAATCCTTTTATATATATATATGGGTTTGTTTAGGTTAGAGTATCAAATAAAGTGTCATGTTCTATAGTAATTTAAAACCATCAATGTTTAAATTTCAATATAAACCAGGTTTCAAAAGGTAAAGAGGAAGTTCCTTTTTCATGAGTAGTCCACTGGCTTTGTATGACTGGTAGGCTAGGCTTTGACAGACTTAAAACTCATCTTCCACCTTCCATTCAAAACAATTCTAATGAGGGTTGCATATACTGGTATCAGTAAAATAAAAGACATTTCATTCTTATGCCCCCAAATTAAACCAAAGCCAAAATATTTTTGAATTTAGAAAAATTTACTTAATACTTTTATTGTTTCATTTTGCATTTAAACATGCTACAGTTCTTCCTACTTTAGCCTTGGATTAGTAATACCAGGATACTGAAAGAAAGATATTTCTGCAATGGAAACTACTAGATCAATATGATTATTCTACTAATTACACATGGGTTTCATTAATGATGTTATATAATGTTATGTATGTCAATGAACTATGGATCTGATCCCCAGATACAGCAAACAGACATTATCGGTCCATTGTAGACATATATTCCTTAACAAACATTGTGGGGAGTAGCAAAGAGTCTTGTGGCACCTTATAGACTAACAGACGTATTGGAGCATGAGCTTTCGTGGGTGAATGCATCAGACGAAGTGGGTATTCACCCACGAAAGCTCATGCTCCAATACGTCTGTTAGTCTATAAGGTGCCACAGGACTCTTTGCTGCTTTTACAGATCCAGACTGATGATTGTGGGGAGTGGATCCAAAGTGAATTTAATGGAGAATATCATGTTGAATATTTCAGAAACAATTGTAAGACTAAACAATTCATCCTTTCTTTTGCTGATGCACCATTAAGTCTCTGAGTTGAACAAATGCCTTGCAGCATGTAAATTTTCTGAGAAATTCTGTAATTTAAACACTGAATTGAAATAAGGAGTTTCTCAGAGGAGCAAATAGGAAAAAAAAGGTGTCTCTTTCCATGTTGAATTATGTGTTGATGGGGTGTAAACGAGCAACTGGACAGTCTTTCTCTGAGGAAATGATGTTGGCATATTCAATCACCTTTGGAAGGTCTGGCCAGTATCATAACCCATGAGATTTCCACTAATGATATAATACTTCAGATATAGTTGATTGTCATACAGTTTTACAGTGCCACCCTTACCATTTTAAAGTATATTGTGAAAGAAGTGGAGAGAGGCTTGAATTCTGGAGAGAGAGTATTTAATGTGAGAATCTGTGAAGGATTTGATTATAACTTATCACAGCATCATGAACAGGACATACCATCTCATTTGTATTGGCAAAGCAGGATGCTAATGTTAGGATATTAAGCTGACCAGGGTATAACAGTCTTCAAGAGTGTTAAGAAATGACAGAGTGAGTTTATACAATAAAATGCAGAAAAAAAGATATAGAAATAGGGAAGTTCAGAGCAATTCAACTCAGACAAGAAGCAAGAAAGAGAAAAGGAATAATGAGATCTACTCTGTGCCCTTTGATGTGTGCAAGGGAAGAATGGTGTTGAAACCAATTTAAGGATGATATAACCCCAAGAATTGTAAAAAATTATCAAATTCCTTTAAGGTATGGAAAAGCAGCTACCAGATGAGTCAAATTTAGCACAATTCAAGTAATTTGGCTTTTTTGACCTTCTTGGTACAGCGGTGGCTGCAGACCATACAGAACTCCGTTCAAGTCAGCGTGGCACTAATTTGTAGGACATGAAAATAGCAAAGACATCTGCATGGGAAATCTCCTAAATAATAATGCTCATTCTAATGTCTGTAAATAAGATGCAATAAGTTGTTTTACAAAATGGTAAATTAAATATCTTTAAAATCTGTGAAAGAGTATAGCTTTGACATCATGCAGAAATTATGAACGTTTAAATTAAATCAATAGTTACCAATTATCTAATATGATGAAAGAATTGGCCAAAAAGTGAACTGGAGTTTTATGAAAATATTACAGAGTTGGAACATTTTTGATGAAATTTCACTTCATCTGAGCCAAAATGTTTTGTGGAGACGTGTCAGTTTCAACAAAGTTTGTGTTGGGAAAGGAGGTTTGTTTGCTAGTTTTTTGGAGAGAGAGAGATCTCAGACTCTATAGCCTGGTGATCAGGGCACAGGTTCACTTCCTGATCTGCCTGATTCAAAGTGACATGGGATGAAAAACTTTACTCTGAAGCAGGCAGAGTAGGTACTTGTACATGGGATTACCACATATCAAGCCAGTAACCTAAACACACACACACACGCAGGCACCGATTTCCCCTCTTTTCTGTGGATGCTCAACCCCCCACCCCCACCCTCAGTCCCTCCCCCTCTCCACCCCTTCCATGAGGCCCCGCCCCTGCCTCTTCCCATCTCTTCCCCGCCACCATTCCAACCCCTTCCCCAAAGTCACCACCCCAACTCCCCCCTCCCTGCCAATATTCCAACTCCTTCCCCAAATCCCCGCCCCTGCCCCGCCTCTTCCCTGCCTCCTCCCCGAGCGCGCCACGTTCCTGCTTCTCCTCCCTCCCCCTCCAAGCATGCTAATGCTGCCAAACAGCTGTTTGGCGGCGACTGGGTGGGAAACACTGGGAGGTAGGCGGAGGAGCAGAGACGCGATGTGGTCAGGGGGGAGGAGGAGGTGGGGGAGGGGAGCTTGGGTGCCGGTGGGTGCAGAGCACCCACTAATTTTTCCCCATGTGTACTCCAGCCCTGGAGTACCCATGAAGTCGGCGCCTATGCACACACACACACACACACACACTCTCTCTCTCTCTCTCTTCCTTAATTGAAAAAATCTGTTTTATATCCTTTGTTATTTGCAGTGTTGTTGTAGCTGTGTGGGTCCCAGGATATTATAGAGACAAGGTGGGCAAAGTAAGCTCTTCTTCAGCTCTGTGTAAGCTTGAAAGCTTGTCTCTTTCACTTACAGAAGTTGGTCCAATAAAAGATATTACCTCACCCACCTTGTGTTTCTATCCATGACATTTTGATGAAATTCTGTTTTTGCAAATATGTTCAAAAGGTTTTGGTTTTGTTCTAATGCAGAATAAAAACAAATGTCAAAACCCCAAAAATTTCCATATCATAAACTTCATTGGGGCCCTAATGCTCTGGGGTTGATGAAATGTGTTGAGGCAAATAGTCTGTATGATTTTAGTGTAAAGATATTAAGAAATGCATTACAATGTATGAAGTTTGAGGCCCAGAGTTCTATTTAAAGCACATTGTGATTAAACACAGTCACTTTTCTCCACAAAATGTTTTCTGTCTGCTTCCCTGCTTATTCTCCACCACCCCTTATACAGCAATGAATTTCACCCATCATGCAATTATTAATTGTAATCAAGTTTTCTGTAACTGTGAGAGGAATAAGAGTATGTATTTGCATTAGGACTAGATTTTGTGATAAATTGCTTTTGCATATTGTACATTCCCATATGACACCTCCTAGTATCTATTAATACAGCAAGAATAGCACGTTTTAGTTACATTTCAAGGGAAAGTTACACAACAATATAATATCCATTTCATATAAAGAGCTTGAAAGATGGGTTGTATCTCTTTCTTTAAAAAATGGAGGAATAAACACATAGACAGGAGATCAAGAAGTAAAATTAATATAACAAATCATTTTAAAAATCCAATAAAATTAGCATTTTGTGTTCAGTGACCCTTAAATGAAGTGATGCATCATTGTGAAAAGCAGTTGTATGCTATAGATTTCAGTCTGTCACCTTGACAAATCTGCTATTGACAAATGAAATTTTCACTGAAAAATAACCAAGAAACTGAAGAAAAACAACTTCATGCAAACACTTCTAATTTAGAGAAGGTAGTCAGAGTCAGTGTGGTGAGGCAATTTCCAATATAACAAAGGGAGGAAAATATGTTTATCTTAAAAGGGTAGTTGTCAGCTGTCAAATTCTTTTTGTCTAAAATACATTTTAAATACCAAGCATTCTGAAATGTCATTTGCTTTAATACATCAGAAGCTTTAAAGAACAATAACACTTGCGTTCACAGTCACAGCTGGGGGCATTAAATCTAGCTAATGTTTATGCTTTTAAAATGTAGTTCTAAGTAAACATTAGCTAAAAAAATTTAGAATGAGCATTTAACTTTCAGCAGTGAGCTATGGGATTTAGAATAACGGAGTGTAGAATTATTTTTTTACCCATCATAATTATTCTGGTAGGTCATATTCTTCCTTTATTTCCTGTTTTACCTTCCATTTTTCTCTTCCTGTTCACTGGCATCATTGCTTTGACTCCCTAATTCTGGTGTGACAAGGCTAGGCAGTTACTTCTGGCTAATTCCATTGTTGCTATGCCGATTACGCAGTTGATGTGGTTGCTATGAAAAGGCCATTGATTTGTTTCACAGGTTACAGAACAAAAATTGCTGGGCCAGAAAATAAACCCAGTTTTCCCTTGAAGCTTGGCACATAGTCACAGTCTTGTCAAGTCGAATGTTATTATGGCTAGCCTTGCAATATTTTGTGTTTTTCATCAAGATTTAACTTCTGGATTCACGTGAAAGAAATAAGTCTTGTAGCCCTTGTGGTTTCAGAGAAAAGTTGAAAATCATAAACCCAAAAGGCTAAAATATAGGAAGGCAAATTAAAAAGGCCCCAAATGTATTATTTTGTAAAAAAAATTATGATTTTTAAGTCAATCTGAGTCTCATGATACTTGGGGGTCTGATTCAAGATTTTTGAGTGTTTGGGATTGGCAATACTGTAAGCATTGCAATACTAATACTGCATGCTTCAGGAGAAAGCAATAATATAACTAAGAGTACTGTAAGATGGAGGAAAGTTTCTTCCTAAACCTAGGTGGGGCTTATTTCATACCTTGGACCTTATAGTTGTTTTCCTAGTTAGTGTAATATAATTAATGTTGAATTTCAGAAGGACAGCTGATGCTGTCCTTACTGATATAAGACTGCATAGTAGCTTTTAGCCACAGCCTTACACAGGGGGCAGTGTGGAGTTATAACATGTCAGTGTGAGTGCTAGAGGATAGTGTGCCGATAAGGGGCATGGATTAGATAAGTTCTTTTTATGATCCAGCAGCTCAGGGTGAAGAGAAGTGAAGACAAATATTAGGCATTATTGGCAAGGGAATGATGAGAGAATCCAGAATATGTGTAGTCCAGCCATGCGCACTTGTATAATTTTTTAAGGCACTGAGATATCACAATGATGAGTATAAATATCTGACGGACTGATAATAACTGGTGAATGATTGATAGATAGATATCTGAGACTGAAACGTTTTGGGTTTGTCCATGGGGATCTTCCAAAATGGTGATAGATGCTGATTGCTTTAAACACACGTACAGTCTGGTTCTTATAACCTAGGCCATGTCCATGTATACATTTCACATATTTATTTTAAAAAACTACTTCTAGCAACATGACAAGTAAAAGATCAAGACTAGTTTCTAACATGTTTATTCTACAGCTTGCTGTTCTTTGTCCCCATAATTGAATTCTTCTTTCTTCTAGATAGCCATTGTGGGAGAAACATGGCTTTGCTCAAAGAAAATGTGTTCTCCTTTTTGTATCCACATTTCATTTCCAAAGGGCTGTACTGTCTTTGTTTCAAAAGATGGATTGCTTGTGCAATCCTGACTCTGAATATTTTGTGCAGTTATATGTGAATCAATCATGGAGCTGAACACTTGACTATGTCAACTTGTTCTTATGATCAATTTTAGCAGAATAATTATATGGAATGATCCAGGGGCTAAAATCACATGTGCAATATTACAGTGATAATGACTATATTCACTATATTATGAGATCTGTTAACATTTTTATTACAGATTATGAGCCAAATTCTGCTCTTATTTATACTTGTGCAAATCCCTTGAAGACACTAAGGACAGAACTTGTTATCTTATGTTTAAGCTATTTACAGCCTCACCTCATAAATGCATGTGATCTGAAATGTGACATTCGCATTTTTAAAATGTCACACAGATGAGATTTTTGTTGATTTAATTGGAAAAATCAATTTTCATTATTTTAAGATATAGGAGTACAAAATAGACTGATTTTATAAACTGTTCAAACACCTATTACTCAAAAAGAGATTCATTTGTCTAACAATGGGCATATTTTAACCCTTTACACACAGAAATGGGCTCATTTTTATAAAGAAATTATATAATTTTTACTGGAAAGAGGGGCCCATTTTTGTTTTTTAAAAATAATATATTGTACCTTAGCAAATTTTCCCCCAAATGAGTCCAAGTTTGAGTTCTTAACACAACGTGAAAAACTCTGAATTAAACCTAGTATTGTAATATGTTATGAACACTTCTCATCAATTCTATCCAAAGCAGATGTATCAAATATGGCTGATCCAGTTAAAATACAGGATTTTTTTTTCTTTAGCACAGATTTAACAAAAGGAGAATGTTTTTACAAACATTAAAAGAACTGTTTTCAGCTTGAAGCTGCACTTGACACATCTATTATCAAATCAATGTTATGTGGTGACTGATGTGGCCTAAATCTCCACTCTCCCCCTTACTCCACTGGAGTTAAACCAGCATAAAACTGGTATGAGAGAGAGCAGAGAGCCAGGCCCCATGTGTCTTTTCAGAATCTTTTTCTGCTTGATTCTATTGATAGATTTCATAGACTGGCATTTCTGTAATTTCATGTAGAAGTTAATTACTTTATTCATAGAGTTGTTTTAGTCTTTTCAACCATGTTGATATTTTTGGCAAAATTGTGTTTGTAGAAAATAAACAGCAAATTAAAGATAGCTCTTGTTAATCATGTGTCAGATAGTGCAGCAAGGATACCATGTAATGCTCACAGGAAATACATTGGGTGTCTTTAGAGAAGATAATTAAAATGTAAATGAATGTGGGGGATGCTGGTCAATGAAGGCTAACAAGGGTCTGCAAGGTATATGTTGCAAAAAGAACCATAATTTCATTAGACTGCAACTGTTTGTTTTAAGATTAATTTTGAAAAGAATTTCCATTCCCATATTTTCAAAAACATATTTTGCCTCATCCAGTCTAAAGGTGATTTTAAAATGTAGAGAGAACACTGTTAAAGTCCCACATCATTAGCCGAATACTGTATATCTATGACAGATTTCAAAGTAGTACACTTTAAAATGAAATACTATGGCTGTGAATCAATTCCTCCTCCTTGCCAAGAGTACAGCAGTGCAGAACCAGGAGGTTTCATTTTCCACATATTTGTGTAAACATTTTCCTTGGCTTTAATCCACCTAGGTTTGCATCCTTTGGATATTGTTTCCAGACATGTATTTGAATGGACCCTAAAAATCAAAGTGAAACAGCCTCAAGCACCAATTTTAGCATACTGTGGACCCCAAAATAATATCCTCTTCCACCATTTACTCCCCCAGGAACACCCTTGTACCTTCCTTTTCCTTTTTGCAGTCTTTCTGACAGATCAGTGTCCTTCATCTTTTCTTGTCTAATGTTCTTCTCCGTGTCTTGTCATCTCCGTGCCTTATTTAAACCTGACATGTACACCTGGATAACTTCCCTGATGGAGGGCCTGATCCAAAGCCACTGTATTCAACTGAATAATTATGCATGTATCCTTTAAGTCGCTCCAGAAAACACACTTCTTCCAGGAAGCTTATAAAACTTTCCCTCGAATAATAATTAAAAATGGACTATACAAACTAACTGCAAAGAAGCAAACAAATGAAAGGAAAAATATCAAAATAAAATGTATGGAACTAATTGGGAACATTACCACTTAACCATTTTCTTTTGTATTACATCGAATTCCCCATCCTTTATCTATGTATTATCTGTCTAGCTGTTTTGTGGCAAAAAAAATTATCTTCATACTTGTCTATATCCAGCACACTTCTGATAATATATAAATGAATAAATTACATTTAAAAGCTACAGTACCTCAAACTTAAAGTAATAGAACATATTTTAGTGTAACTATCTGACTCAGGAACATTTAAATTCTCAGGTTAAAACATTCAGCAGAATTTGGGGGTTTGGGATTCATGGAGAAATTTATTTTAACTTTCTGTTCATTTTTTGCAATAACTCTGAATCTCTTACTTCATCACAAATGTATTGGCTTTATCACAAATGCAGAAATTATGAACCAGATTCTGTCATCCTTACTCATGTTGAGTAGTACTTTATTCCATGAGTAATGCCATTTGTTTTACTACTTGTAAGCAAGAGTGGCAGAGTCTAGCCCTTAATTGAATATCCCCCCTCACCTCTCCAAATTCAATAAATTAGTATGAAGTAGCTTCAGTATTTTTTTTACTGTGGTGGAGATCCAGCCAGGAAGAGCAAATGGGCTCCCATTTCTTTGGCTTTTTTTCCATCTGGATCTAAATGAAAAATGGTTGTCATGTGTAACAGCTAAATAAATATTGAATCTTAAAGTTTAGATTCAGATGCTTTGATAGCTTTTTGGGCCAGAATTAATTAACAAATATAAAAACTTGGATATTTGCCACTTTATGAATAATGGGGACAGTAATAGCAAAGGAAAATGTTTGGCAAAAATCAAACCTAGAGTCGTAAAGAAAATATTTTAAAACTGGTAGATGAATCAGAGGATTGGTAATTGGATAAAGAGACTTTCACCTCAACGTCACGGGTTGAAATCTGTCCCTTGTGGGTAGTTTCAGCAAAGAGACATTCTGAATCCTTCCCACACCATCAAACATCACTTAGGGCACGAACAAGGCTTCACCATCCCTGTCTAGCTGGTGCTGCTGCTCTTTGCATTAACTCTCTGTTGAGACAAAGAGACTGAATAATAATAACTCTCATTCCTAGAACTGGACAGTCTAGTGCTGAGCTACATTGGCCAGGCATTACATGGAAGCTTTGACTGCTATTCCTCATGCTGTTCCACTCCCATCATGAGCAAATATAATACTGCAATCTCGGAGACATTCAGCATTGCATCTTTCATAAGCACTAAACAGAGTAGATACTAAGATAAATTAGCAGCCAGACAGATAGATAAATACAGAGACAGATATTTTGCACCTTTGACTGCTTCACCTACCCTCTTTCCATTAATCCACCTTCCTCATGACTTATTCTAACATTTCAAACACCTGATCAGTCTTTAGCTGCTGATATTTTAAAAAAGAAATAAACCTGGTCAAAAAAGTTTCTTTACGGTCCCTCCTGTCCCCAAATACCACATCTTTTGAGGCATAGGATGGTCAATACTCAGACATGTAAAAGAAAGTCATTTTCTATACCATTTTCTCATATGACTTGAAAATCTGCTATTTTGTGACCCTGGAGGGCTAGATAAAAGAGCACTGCACCACAGAGAATGAGAGTTTCCCAGTTTCCTAATAGGACCCAGCAGCACTCACCTCTAGGCCTGAATGGCCCTGAGATAGCAGATTTTTGTGATACTATGGAAATCTTACTTATAATAAAGGTATTTTAGAGGTTTTTATTGCTCTCTCTGAGCCCTTTACAGGTGATCTCATGGTAACTAAGGCACCTAGATTTACTAGCAGAAGGATTGAAAAGGGGCTGTAATATTTTTTTAAACTGATTCTGCAATACATGTAGCACATAAAGAACCTTTAATGGATATAAGTGTTTTGTTTTTGTTTTTTAATTACTTGGTCAGAATATTTGCACAAATCACTCTTGACCTCCATTTAGGAGTACTCTGACCATCTCAAACTCATGCTGACAAAACCTTTATACCATACCGTAATCACGTATTCTGTCTATCTGCCTACCTCAGGAGTTTTTACCACCAACTCATCACCATAGTATAACTAACTTTAAGGTTTGCTATTATTCAATAATGTATGTATACCATTTTTTGACATAATACTTATTTTTATTCTGTTTTGTCTTGTCAGTACAACAGAATACTATGTTTGATCTGTAGCTATTTTAGTTGCTCTGGGAAGACTACAAAAATCTAAAGCACTGGGAAAGCAATTTACTATAAAATCTACTTGAAACAAGATATTCTTCTAACTAGTGATGTGTGAACCTCAAAAGTCTCCATGGTTCTATTTGTTGTGGATAAAATCCTCAAGTTTGAATGCTTCTCTGAAGCTTACATAAATATATTCGACACTCTTTGAGAAGTCAGGCTAGTTGATCTCACAAGAACAGGTTTCCTCACAGGTTCTCCTATACTTTCTGATTTCATTGGTTTCAAATAAACCATAAAAACAGCTTTTCTTGAGGAATGTTAAGAATCCTACTTCAAGTTTTGGAAAAAATCAGGGAGTGAAAAGGCATTCAGAAGTCAAAATAAAAAGAATAGTTCATTGAATTTTATTGAACTTTTATTATGAGGTTCAGTTTGGTTGAGTTTTAGTTCTGTATTTAGTTTTCTTTGGTTATTTTATTCAAACAAATTCACATAAACCTTGTTCTAACTTGTTTGAATATGAGATTCTTCAATAGGTCTGTCACCTACACTGCTTTGAATGAGCAATTCAATTGTTTTCAATCTGTATTCCAAATCCTGCAATATCTTTGCTTTATTCACAGTAACTGGTTAGTAAGCAGGGGCTTTCAGAAGATGGCACAGAAACAGCTTCAGAAAGGCAGTCAGTGAGACAGTAAATGAGAGTATCACCACTCAAGGATGAACACTAGTAAGAGCTGTTTTCCATCAGTCTATCTAAGGGAAGGTCTACACTAGAAACTTGCATTGTCACAGCTGCACTAGTGCAGCTGCATTGCTGTAACGCTTCTGGTGAAGATGCTCTAAGCCAATGGGAGAAAGGGCTAAGACAGTATTTCCTAATTTTTTGCAAGCCATATTCCTGTTCAGGAAAATTAACCCAATCAGTTCCCCTATGGCACTGCCATGTGTTAACTGTCTATCCAAAATAAGCAGTCACTCTGAATAAATTGTGCATATCTTCATATTACACTTCCTCTCCTTTTGTACAAATGTTGATAAGCAGTGAAATAGTTAACAATGTTGGCACTTTTAAAGGATCTGAGATAGCACCCACTGAAATAAATGGGTCCTTTCATGCCTCAGTTACTGATTCAGGCTGCCCACAGACTCAGTTAGACATCACTGCAGCCGTTACACTTAGGTCACATTTTCAAAGTTTCTTACAAAAAAAGCTAGTGAATTACCATTTTTTAAAAATGAAGGACAAAACTCTGGAGAATAATTAAGGGGATTTGTCACACCCCACTGGCTAATCCTTCATGCCTCCTTAGAGAGAGATACTGTTTTGTTCTAAACTGAGAATACTGCTAATATTTTACAGTAAAAAGCATAGGGGGAAATTACAATTTGAGACATTTGGCAATGAATCAAAGTATGATTTTCTAGCTGCTGGGAGCTGTGAGAATGCAAAGCAAACACCATCATTCATTAGGGCACAGCAAGCAACAGAATTCTCAAGTAAAAAGGAAAGGGCCAACAACATCTGTGGTGCTTTGGCTATCCTTTTTGATACGCAAAATAACAATAATTTGTGAGTTTGAGCCATATAAGAACATGAGGCTTGCTAGATTTGAACAAATGTGGCCATGGAAGAGGCAAATGCAATCCTAGAATGCATTAGGTGAGGTATTTCCAATAGTGATGGGGAACTGTTATTACCATTATACAAGGCACTGGTGAGACCTCATACTGTGTGCAATTCTGGTATCAAACTGGAACAGGAGCAGAGAAGAGCTACAGGATAATCAGAGGAATGGAGAACCTGTCTTACAAGATGAGACTTAAGGAGCTTGGCTTGTTTAGCCTAACAAAATGAAGGCTGAGGGGAAGGAGATATGATTGCTCTCCATACATAGATCAGAGATAAACACCAGGGAGAGAGAACAGTTATTTAAGTTAAGGGTCAATGCTGACACAAGAACAAATGGATATAAACTGGCTATCAGTAAGTTTAGGGTTGAAATTAGACAAATGTTTCTAACTAGCAGAGGAGTAAAATTGTAGAACAGCCTCCAGGGCTGGCTCCAGCGTTTTTGCTGCCCCAAGCTGCGAAAAAAGAAGGGAAAAAAAAAAAGGCGTGATCGGTGGCACTTCGGCAGCAGCTCTACCACTGCCGCTTCATTCTTCGGAGGCAATTTGGCAGCAGGTCCTTCCCTCCGAGAGGGACTGAGGGACCCGCCGCCGAATTGCTGCTGAAGAGCCGGACGTGCCGCCCCTCTCCGTTGGCCGCCTCAAGCACCTGCTTCCTGCGCTGGTGCCTGGAGCTGGCCCGGACAGCCTCTCAAGGGGAGCAATGAGGGCAAAAAATCTAATTTGTTTCAAGACTGAGCTTGATAAGTTTATGGAGGAGATGGCATGATGAGTTTGCCTATAATGGCATATGGTGCATCCACGATTGTTATTAGCAAATATCTTCAATGGCCGAAGATGGGACACTAGATGGGGAGGTCTCTGAGTTACTACAGAGAATTCTTTCCCAAGTGTTTGGCTGGTGGGTCTCACTCACAAGCTCAGGATCTAACTGATTGCCATATTTGGGATTGGGAAGAAATTTTCACCAGGCAAGACTGGCGGAGACCCTGGAGTTTTTTTGCCTTCTTCTGCAGTGTTGGGCACAGGTCACTTGAATGTTTTAACTAGAATAAATGGTGGATTCTCTGTAACTTTAAGTCTTTAAATCAAGATTCGAGGATTTCAGGAACTCAGTTAGAGGTTATGGGGCTATTACAGGGGGAGGGGGGGGGGGGAGGGAAGGCGCAGCTGAGGTACTGGCCACCCAGTACCTGCAATGTGCAGGAAGTCAAAGTAGATAATCATGATGGTCCCTTCTGGCCTTGAAGTCTATGAGTCATGAATCTACATAAATGTTCTTTCTAGTCCAATAACCTTCCCGCAGTAGAAACAGATGCCAGATGCTTCAGAGACAAGCAGAAAGCCCCTCCAAGGAACCTAATTCTGAAAAATGATATTTTGGTGTATTTACCTTGAAACTATAATAGTTTTGTTTTCTGTTTACTGCATCTTTAAATTTTGCTCTATGCAGAGACAGCAGCCATGCTGTTTTGAGGGCTGCTGCAGCTTGTCACAGAGGACACATAGACTGTGTTTTCTCACGGACACTGTACTTTTGTTATTTCTTCTTGCTGTCTGCTTTAACCTAAATTAGTAGTCTTTTTTACACAAAAAGTACACCTTTTGGTCTTTGTGTATGGAAACATAAAATACCAAGTGAGAAATTTGTTCAGATCCCAGACAATGACATGATGTGGAAGCACATGCTATTGGTATCACTTGGAAGTGGCTGGAATCTGAATGACGATCCTTGGCTTTATCACTGGCACACAACATGCCTATAAATACATAAGTGAAAGACAGTTCTTTCCATGATGGCACAAAGTTAAGAGGCCCATTGTCAGAATCACAACTGGGACGAGGGCAGTCATGCCTAATGGTTGAAACCATTGGGATGGCCAGGCCTGAAGGTTATCATGGAGCCAAGCCAAGCATCAGGACCCTGGGATACCTGGGTGGTGGCAGGGGAGGGGATGCAGTCAAGAGCAGAACTGAGGTCAGAGCCAGAGATCACAGGCCAAGTACTGGAGCCAAAGGATGAGGGGGGAAATGTCATTGGAAATCAGAGCCGGACGTCATAGCCAGGAGTGTCAAGCATGGAGAAGGGCAGAAATTGGAATGGGCCCAAGAACAGGCTGGGGAGGAGCAGCGGCAGGCATGGGCTGGGTGGGAGCTGGGGAAGCAGGATGAGCAGCCAGTGAGTTCTGGCTGCTGCTGGGCCAAATAGTAATTTAAATCAGTCCCTCCACAATCTGGAAGTGCAGTGAATCAGGCAGCTCCCTGACAGGATCAGTTATGCTCGTGATTTGCTAGGAGACTAACCCTGCTATAGCTGGCTCCCTGACACCCATCTTAATGGGGGATGGAATTGAAAATGCTGGTACAGTCTGTGCCAAGAATATGACTTCCTAAAAATAAAGTTATATATGGGTAATTATTGCAAGAACAGGACAGTGGAGCCTCTCCTACCTGCAATAAGACTGAGTAATTTAAATAATATAATAATATGGAAGTCAGAATTGTGGTAGTTGGAGTGGAAGTAGGGCCCTCTAGGAATGTGTTTGTGCTTTTAGTTGTAATCATCATTATAGTATTCCAGATAATTCTGTTGCCAAAATTAATAAAATCTAAACCTTGTCTGTTATCTCCCATGTAGTTATCATGCAGAAAAATAATAGAAAGGAAGTTAATTTAAATTAGAGGTTGTTGTCACTTTCAAATATGGGGGATATTTTCAAATGTGCCTAAGGGATTTGGGAGTACAAATCCCATTGAAAGTTTGATTTACTTATCTGCTTTATCTTCTGATTCCCATTCCACTTCATCAACATTGTTCTACCAGAATTCCTTTACACAGAGAATGGGTTGAAAAATGGAGCAAATTGGCATTAAGAAGCAAATTAATGTAAATCCCTGGAGTGAAGATTGGCAACACTTCTGGAAAGAGAAAGTTTAAATATGCTAGATTATTTGGGCTAATCTGATGTGATATATGGTACCAAATTCTATTCTTGACAGTCTCTTGGAGAAATAATCTAATTTAACCTGATTAATGAAAAATTAACTTGAATTCCCACTATTGGTTGAGCAGTAAAATAGATTGCTGGCTTTTTCAGGGGCATCCTTTGATACAACATATGGTCTTTCCTTCTCCTGGCTTGGAAGTCAATGGTACTTTGACAATTTGCACCAGTTGAGGATTTAGCCCAATTTTCCTATCTTCTTTGAAGGCAGGTTTCTCTGTTGAATTCTGAAATAAATCTGAACTCCCTTCAAAATCTGATTATAGTGACACTAGTTAAAGATAATCTGACCATAGACAGTGTGTTGGCAATAATAGATTAGTGACTGACTGACAAATAAGCCTGTATATTTATAAGCAGGGAACTATTTCTTCATGTGTGATAATGACCATGACAAGTCTCTTGCTGTATTTGGTATCTACTAACTATGGCAAACATAATATGCAGCACATATCAGAAATCAGAATGGCATTTTTCCTTTGGGAGGCAGTTTACCTGAATTGAATTGTATTGTCTTTAGTGTACCATAATGAAGAAACCCAATTTTCTGGCTGGCTCCTAGAAATTTTTTACCGTGTTCATTGATATGTATTATGAGGTTATTACTAGGGCAAAGATTTGTCAGGCATAATTTTAGGTGCTATCTTTTACAGGAAGGATGTTGAAGAAATAGAAAAGATACACAAGAGTGTTTAGGATGACAAAAACATCTTGGGGTTATGGAAAAGTTAGGAAAGCTACATTTGTATTACAAAGAAAACAGGATGTTCAGCAGGGACATGACTGAGATGTATACAGTTTTGAAGGGTTCAAAACCAGGAAATACAAACTGAAACAAAGAAAGGAGATAAGGAAATTTAAGGGAAAATTTTTCTGTAAAAGGTAAATTATTATAAGGAATAGGCAGAAAAGGAAGCTATAACTATTAACACAGTAAAGAATGCTGGCTAGGTACTTAGAAGGGGAAAAAACATTATACAGTTCAATTAACTAACTTCTAGGGGTAAGTATTTTTCATATCCATATTTCTGAATAGTTGCCCAGAGTTTTAATTGTACACTTTTTATTATAGATCCCCTAAAAAATGTAGGGTACCTTCACATAGTTCATTTTATCATTATCCAACATATAGCATGGAAGACTGAGGGTTTTCTTTTACTAGTGGCAAAAATAACATTATTTTCAGTAGCTGTCAAATGTAATCAGCCAAAGTTAGATCGTTATGGGGAAGTGCTCCATAAATAGTGTCTGCCTTCGCTGTGGGGAGTGGTGAGACCACATCCAAGAAGGGAATGTTAAAGGCTATGAAGGAGGGGGGAAAGGGGCACATCAAAGAAGGAAAAATGTGGTGGTAGTCAAGAAGAAATATTATGATGTTAATCTCAGCTGCAGATCTTCTCCTTCCTCTGCAGCATGGGGCATGGGCCATTTGCGGGTTTAAACTAGTGTAAATGGTGAATTTTCTGTAATTTGAAGTGTTTAAACCATGATTTGAGGACTTCAGTAACTCAGCCAGAGGTTGGAGGTCTATTACAGGAGTGTGTGGGTGAGGTTCTGTGGCCTGCAATGTGCAGGAGGTCAGAGTAGATTATCATGATGGTACCTTCTGATTTCAAAGTCTATGAGTCTATGTGATGGCTCAAGGCAAGGAGGCATATACCTTTATGACTGGATGAGGGACAATATGGAGTCACAATAGTGACTCAATAGTCAGACATGACTGACAGCATTATTTCTGATGAAAAATATTTTCTTTGGTATCTCAGAATGTCATGTGTGCTCTTTTGATAGTTATGAGCACACATCTCAGCAGTCCCACTTTTTTAATTTAACATATAAATTTGGGGCAATTGACCATTCTTTAGTTTAATTTAGTCATTCTAAAAAATTAAATATATGATCATGCAAAGTCAAATATCGAGTTTCAAGAAATAGAATGAGAAATTCTTCATCATTGTAATATGCTCATAAGTTCAATGAGAGAAATCATAAACTGTCTTATTGCAATTTATTCTCATAACAGGTACGCATAGGAAATATGTCTCCATTTCCATCCCCCATTGTGTTTGTCTATTGCTAGCCTGCCGGGTGTCTAAATCAAATACTAATCTCCCAAATACCGAAATAGCAACCTTTGGATTTTTAATTTTACAGTCCCTATAGCTTTGAAGAACCAATAAACATGTAATCAATTTTAATTTAACTTCAAACCCACTGGTGTGTTTACTGTAGATAGCCTTTATGGGAGTTGAATCTAAAATAATTTATTTATTTATCTAATCCTTCTGGAGAGATATTACATGTTCTGCCACACTATTACAAGAAAAAAATTACAAGACAGCAGAAAGATATTTGTTTGACAATTATTTTATATATATAATTGTAACAAGAAATACTGAATACATTTTATTAATAGAAATTAAAGTGCCCTGCAGAGTGCCTAATTCTTCTCTCAGATACACACAGGCTGCTAAAGGTGTCATGCCCATGTAGTTAAGAGCACAGCTGGGCATGTAATTTGTGCTATTAAAGCCTCAAAGCTTCATTTCAGATAGCAGGATGCTCACAGATCACTTTCTAAGGTAGCTATAGTGGGTGACGATTTTAGTGGGTGGTACATCTCACTCTGGAATTAACCTATACACTTATGAATAGAGCCATCTGGGAAACTGATTTTCCATCTGATGAAAGTTTTTGAGACATCAAAAAATTTTACCATCCTGAATTGAGATGAAAAGTCAAATTCTCAAAACATTTTGCTATCTGGAAAAAAAATTGTTTGGGTCAACCAAACTTTTTGCTTTGATAATTTGAAACATTACATATCATTCTGAATGAAAATAAAATACTACAAATAGCTTACACTTTAAAGCAAAAAGTTGTTTCAAACTGGAAAACTGGATTTTTTCATTTAAAAAATGTCAAAATATTGATTGTTTTGAAACATTTTTTTTTAAATCAAGTTAAAAAATGTGTTGAAACTGACTTTTTCCCCACACAAAAATTTCAATTAATCCACAATATCTAATGAAAAAAGTTTACATGAAAAATTCCTGATTCTCTCTATGTATTCATATTCTAGTTCTGGGCTTCTATAATCTGTCTAACTCTTTCTACAGGATCATCCAAATCTATTGATCTGTTGAACAAATATACACTTCTGATGGCAATGTTCAAGTATCAGCTCACACAGAGGTGACATGGGGGCACATGGGGCCACATGCCCCTCTCCCCTGAGTTGCTGTTTGGCTTGTACTGAGCATGCTCACACAGACTGAGCATGGTCAGTAACATCTGCTGAAGCTGCTGCCTTCTCTCTGCTCCCCCATCCCCCATTATCGGCAGGTACAAATTGTCTCTGACTCTCAGGCCCAAAATTAGAACACTAGGAAGCTAAGTTTGTATCCTATCTAAAACTGATATTCATCAATATTCTATTTATTCAAGATGAATGATAGGATGAATCTTTCTCTCTCTCTCTCTCTCTCTCTCTCTCTCACACACACACACACAGTAAAGATTTTTGTATTTAATTTTGTGGGGTTTTTAATTAATTTTTTGTTGTTTTTCAAAAGGAAACAATGAAAAGCACAAAAAGTGTAAAAGACTTCAGCTTATATAAAAGTTTCCAAATACCACATGCTTCATGGGATTGCTAGTAGAATATTGCAATTACATTATTTTACAACTTATCAAAGCTGCAAGACCAGGCAATACAAAATCAGAAATACTACATAGACATTACACATTAGAGAGAGAGAGAGCGCGAGTGTGGTGGTGGTGGAACCAGTAATAAAATAGAAGACATACATGAATAGGTAGAGGTGATAAGGAGGGACAGGTATGGGGAGGGAGGAGAGAGAAAACAATAGGTGAAATGGAGGTCTGGCATTCTTTGAGCCACCTCAGCATTTTTTATCCAATATCTCTAGAAATGATATTTCCATATTTCTTGTATAGCAATAAGGTTTTTTAATAGTTTCTCATTCATCATTACCATTGTGTGACAGTAAGTACAGAAGTACACATTATATCTCCCTTTTTAAAACAAATATAAAAATGCTAACTGTTAGAATGAAAATTTCTCTGCATATTTCTCACCAAAGGCAGAACCAATCTTGCTATTATTGAAGTCATTTGCATAATTCCCATTGACTTCAGTGCTATGAGCTTGAGCCCCAAATCCTGAAGTCCTTTCTAATTTTTTTCCTCAGTTCTAATGAAGCAAAACTCCCGTTGACGTCAAAGGGAATTTTGCCCAGGTAAACTCAATAGCAACTCAAAATTTGGCCCACTGTATTTAGACTGACTGTACTATAACGTATTACTTCTGGAGTATTAACCTAACCACAGTGTGCCTACAGCTTATTCATTGCATTAATAATTATCACACATTATATTTTCTATACACATATACATCTTTTAGTCCTAGTGGGAATTAAAAATTTACATCAGCTTCTTAAAATTCATAAATATGTACTTGGAACACAACAGTGAGATTCTGTGATGACAGAATTAATGAAAGAAAGATTGTGGCTTTAGCATAGGCAGGATGAGTATCATGAGCTGACAAGGAAATCAATGGATGAATACACAACATAATAGCAATATTTGGGTTCTGATAACTATTTGCAGTACTATTCTTGTTATTGCAAAAAAAAAATGGGGATCTGTCACAAATGGTGTTTACTACTGGTGGCACTGACTAGCAGTGATTGATGCTGTGCTATCTAACAAAGTGTGGTTACAGTTGGATGAACATTGCAAACCAATTTCTGGATTGTTCATGTATTAGCTTCACAGCCCTTTGGGTGCCTGCTTTCCATGAACAGTCAATTATTACATTTCACTAGCACAAATAGTGAATTATGGGCCTGACCCAAAGCTCTTTAAAGTCAGTGAAAAGACTCCCATTGACTTTAATGGGCTTTGGATCAGGCCTTAAAAGATCACAGGTTTGAATACTCACAGAAGGTGAACTCTAAATTAGTTGTTTGGAAACATTCACATCAGAAACCCAATCATAAAAGTTTTGCTCATCCTATCAGGGATGACGTGACTTATTTAATCAATCACAGCTAAGTAACACAGCATGAATTGCAGGTTCCAAATTTGAATAACAAACCATAGAATTAAAAGAAAAAGAAAAGGCAGATCTAATAAAATGCTGGTCAGTGTGCACTCCTCGAATGGGAAAGAAAAAAACAGGCCCTTCTTCTGCTGGCATCTTTGGACAGAGGAGAGAAAGCTCTCTTATCTCTTGGCAGGACAATGCATGAAGAATTGTGCTGACTGTGTTCCCCATCCCAAAGCATATGAAATAAAGAGAGAAAGAAAGTGATGGATTGAGCCCAGTACCAACACTCAGGTGGACAGGTTTCAAATGGTCTTTAATGTCACGGCTCCTGGACAGAAATACGATTCAAATGTAAATAATGCACTCCATGCACATTTCAAGGGCACAATAGTAACTTGAATGTAATAGTATATCTATGTTAGCACTTCCTAAAAAGAAAAATGTATAGATAGATAGATAGATAGAATTTCAGAAAGTTTCCATCTTATTTCCTGATTAACAGTAGCTCCAAGGCCTGAGCATGCAGTCCTTATTCAAGTAAGTAGTCTCACTAAATACAGCACAGGAACTATTTGCCTCAGAAAACATATAGATTTGGATACATAGGAGGATATTGTAATGAATACAAAAAAGCTTGCAGATCATGGTATCAGTAAAGAATATGAAACATACATAATCAAAGTCCTAAGTGATCCAGGAAACAAAGTACCATGCAGGTTTTGATAATTAATGGCATTAGAGTAGACTTGATAAACTAGCAGTTCTTGTGTGTATTTCTTGAACAGTATTACAGCTAGAGATTTGAACCAGGTCCTCTGTGACCTATAGAAGTGGTCTTAACCTTTCCAGACTACTGTACCCCTTTCAGGAGTCGGATTTGTCTCATGTAACCCCAAGTTTCACCTCACTTAAAAATTACTTGCTTACAAAATCAGACATAAAAATACAAAAGAGTCACAGAACACTAATACTGAAGAATTGCTTACTTATTTTTACCATATAATTTTAAAATAAATCAATTGAAATATAAATACTATACTTACATTTCAGTGTATAGTATATAGAGTGGTATAAACAAGTCATTGTATGAAATTTTAGTTTGTACTGATTTCGCTGATGCTTTTTATGTAGCCTGTTGTAAAACTATGCAACTATCTAGATGATTTGATGTACCCCCTGGAAGACCTCTGTGTACCTCAGGGTTATATGTCCCCATGGTTGAAAACCACTGACCTATAGACGGTGTCAAGTATCAGGGGGTAGCCGTGTTAGTCTGTATCTACAAAAACAACAAGGAGTCTGGTGGCACCTTAAAGACTAACAGATTTATTTGGGCATAAGCTTTCGTGGGTAAAAACTTCTTCTTGCATCTGAAGAAGTGAGGTTTTTACCCACGAAAGCTTATGCCCAAATAAATCTGTTAGTCTTTAAGGTGCCACCAGACTCCTTGTTGTTTTTGACCTATAGACATCAGCTCTTGCCAAGTGATCCAATTTGGGAACTTTCTTTTTGTCAACACACTGTAGCAGCAGTACTAAGTTTGTATCACTCTCTGAAGCTTTTATATACCTTTAAAAACACAAACATAAAAATATCCAACAACTCATCTATAATACAGTGTGGGGGGAAAAAGATGCAAAACAATTGGAACTTCATTTCAGAACAGATCAGCATGTCGCAGAGACCAAGGAAAAAAACTACAAGCTCCCAGCTGGGAAAACTTGTAATTGCAACCAGCCAGAACATTGATACAGAGATAGCAAAACCACTAACAAGGGAAAAAGAAAATTTAAGAGACAAATAAAGGAAGCATTCTCATATGTAAGACATGAGCTCTGGTAAATATGACAAAGTGTTCATCAGCAACAGAATGCTGAACTGGCATGTAGGATATATAAAATTGATTACTATGATGACAAGTTATATAGAATACCATAATAACGTAACTGAAATCTGCTTCCAATAAAAAGGGGGGAAAGAAGAAGAAAAAGTAAAGCTAGTGGGTCTAAATTAAGGGGGGGGAGGGGGGAAATAAAGCAAAAAAACAAATTTGCCCAAAGCGATATGTTAGTAGAATCCCACCCTCAGCAAAGGCAATCAAGAATAATGGTAACATTACCATAACAGAAGAATACATATTGCTCCAGGGATTCCGTCAGCATACCCATCTACATCCCCAGCATGTATGGCATCATGAAAGAAAGCTGCAATATAAAAACTAATACCCCATTACAATAGAATGAGAACAAGGCTATGCTGTAAATTCATTTCTGAGCATGAAATAGCTTGCATCTTAATACTGTACATTAAGGCACACCCAGCAAAAAAGAAACATAGTAAGAGTTTTCAGGGATACTGTACCTACCGACATCAATTCCACATATATTATTGCAGCTGCTTGTTATTACTTTTAATTTATGCTTGTGCTAAAGCTGTTCATGAAATACTGTTCATGAAAACTATAGATCTTTGTTATACTTTGTTCCCCCAAAGGATCAGAATATATTTTCTCAACAAGATGCTTGGTCAGATCAAAACTAACGTAGGTTTAGATTATTGTTGGAACCTCAAAAAAGGTTCAGATTTTCAATTCAGATATCAGAGGGGTAGCCGTGTTAGTCTGGATCTGTAAAAGCAGCAAAGAGTCCTGTGGCACCTTACAGACTAACAGACGTATAGGAGCATGAGCTTTCGTGGGTGAATACCCACTTCTTCGGATGCATGTCAAGAAGTGGGTATTCCCCCATGAAAGCTCATGCTCCTATACGTCTGTTAGTCTATAAGGTGCCACAGGACACTCTGCTGCTCAATTCAGATAAGCATTCAAAAGCATGAATACTTATTTAAACTGTCTGCACCTCCTGATTCCGCATAACCAGGGCAGAAAATCTATGGAAGTAAACTTTATTGTTGTGGGTTTATTTAAATAAACAAATTTATTGGTTTTCATAAGCATTTGAGCTTTACAAATTGTTTCTGTCTAGTCACCTGGGCTACCAAATTGCACAGCACAACACCAAACAGAGTCACAAAGGCAGAGAACAATGGTAACCACCCTTTCATTTTATGCAAGCGATTTTGCTGCCGCATTTTGGTGGTTAGTAAGGCAAGAAGTGGAGAAGACAGCAGAATGCTCTGTTTGCACATCGGCTCCTGGCACCAGTGGGAGGAACAACTTACAGCCAACCAATAGAACAGAAACTTGGAGAGGAATGGTACTGGCAGGAAACAGTAAAGACTAAAATGAAGCTCCTACCACTGTGAAGACCAAAATATGCTATTAATATTTATGTATACTGGGAACAAAGAAAAGTGGGATGAGACTGTGCTTCTAGAGAGGGTTGGGGTGATTAATTTTGCCTGGTGAGTGAGTGGGGGCGTGCTGATTCTGGGGAGAAAGGGTGACCTTTTTTTTAAAGCACTGGGTTAGAGCTCAAGAGATCTTAGCCTAATTCATGCTCCTTTTGTGACCATATTTATTTTCTTCTTACCACACTTCCCTAGCTGTAAAACGGGAACAATGGTTCCCTATGTTCCATAGGTGTTTTGTGGGTAAACATTAATATATTACACACAGAAAACAGTACATTAAAAGAATATTATCAAGGTTACAAAGTTAAGCAATCAAAAGATAGGAAATTCCAGAATTAAAGTGCTGGTGCAACCTTAATTCTGTCCCCTTGTGCATATATATTAAGATATGTCTTTAATTACATGATCACATAGTATTTTTTTCCACAGTAACCCTGCCTCATTTTGTGCACAGAATGGCTGTGACTGCTGGGAACAGTGCAAAGGAACATTGTGCAAAAATCTCTGTGTGCCTGTTCCAAGAAATTTAGGATTTCCCCATGGATTACAGAACATTCATAGTGCTCAGCATACTCCACCATATTATGATCCCACAGAAAGTCTACGTGTATTATAGTAGTAAAGCCTAGTAACCTCAATCTAGGATCAGGGTCCCATTGTATTAAACCATGTGAAGACAAGTAACAAAGGACACAATCTACAGAATTCAACAGGTGGAGTGAATAGGCAAGCAGTGTAGTGGGTAGATTGGAAAGATCAGAAAAGCAGAAGTCACAGCTCATCACTTGCCTAAACAATGCAAGATGGGAGTGATTTATAAGATCTTGGCAGAAGTAGGTGTTCAGGAGGAATTTAAAAGAGGATAAGAAGCAAGTTTATTAATTTTGATAGGGAGCTTTTCTTATACATGGGTGCAGGGGGCAGTATGGGAGAAAGTGCAAAGGAGCTGGAAAAAGAAGCAGCCAAGTAGGTGGACAAGTTTATCCTCATTGATAGAGAGAAGATGGGTGTCAACAACTCAATAAGCTAGTAGATCTGATGGATAGGGTTCAACTAAGTGGTGAAAAGCCTTAAAGACAAAGATTGTGAGATTGTGTTAGATGTGGGGGAGGAGAGGGACCCAGTGGAGGAATGCAAAGGGAAATGTGGTACGAACGATGAGCCATAAAGATGAGCCTAGCAGCAGCAATTGAACAAACTCAAGCAACTCAGTGTGATTGTTATGAAAAGCAGAGGGGAAGAGATCACTATAGTTGAACTATGAGATTATTATATGAGGGCCTAAACCAGAGCCTCGATACTCCGAACAAACACAAATGGATGATTTTTTTAAATATTATGAAGTTAAAAAGGGCAAGACTTGGACACAGTCTAGATTTATGAGTCGAAAGGCAAAAACAAGTCAAAGATTAATGGCCCTTGGAGAGTGGGAGGACATGTTGTCCACAGTAAGGAAAAAAATTGGAATATGAGAGGGTTCTAGGACGGGGAGATCTAAACTTAGTTTGGGCCATTGTAGCCTGATTTAGGGTGTACTGATAATATTAATTTGGATAATATGGGAATTTAATTCATTAATTTAATTTAATTAATAATAATCAATTAATGATGTTAATTAGTGTGGGTCTTAGGCTAGCCAATTCGTTTGATCAGAAGATAAAAGTTCTTGTCCCGAATCAGGCTCCACAGAATTTACAAAGGACCCTTGGGGGGTATGACAGGATGCTTACACTGAGACAGATATAGCCTTAAAAGACTTTTTATTAAAATCAATAATAGTAAGTAAATGGTAAAATACCTAGAGTTACAAAGTTACAGTTGCATTACTGCTATTCAAAAGATACATATGCTAATATAGTATTATAGGCAACAAAGCTTTGGTTCATATACTTACACCCTTCCTTGATAACCTAGTGATAAGAGACACAGGACCAGCCTTGCAGTTCAGGTTTCTCAATTCTTGAGTGAGGGATGCAGTGCTTAGAAAAATCTAATGCTAAGAGCTATCAAAACTAAATTAGGGTTTACTTGACTAATTTAAACTTAAAATTAAAACCTAATAAACAAACTAAGAATAAAACTTAGGGAGACCAAGCTTAGCCTAGTTCCCTTGAAACTTAAAGTTTAAGAACAAGTACAGCCTACTAATAGTAGCAGTCATCATAGAATAGATAGAGAGATAGAGTAGAAATAGAATGTAAGTGAGAATGATAGAGTAAGACTAGAAAATGGAGATGGAGTACTCTATCGAGGTGGGTTACTTCTTTTATAGGGCAAAGTGCCAGAAATCCTTCCTCCTATGCCCAAATTTCATTCCTCACCCACAAAATGTTAGGGTACACTTACCCCATAGGCTAATATGTATGTGCGTATTGATGGCAGGTATGTATGCACATCAGTCTCTTGTGGTGTACTTGTTAAGTCTGTGGGTACAACATTGAAAAAACCCCTTTGCCATTTTCCATTGTGCTATTGGTCTAGATAAAAGGTCATAGACATAGGTGTAGGTACTTTACCTATTTGGGTATAGGATAAACAAGATAAAGGTCAACTTTGCTTTCTGAGTAAAAGGTCTTAATATCGATATGCTAACTTTGCTTTAGCTAAACATACAGGATATGGCCTGTAGGTCTCTTGCATTACAGCCAAACTTACTTTAATATAAATCTATAAACCTATTACAATAAACCAAATACTTAAACTATAAGAAAAGATATATATATGCAAGCAAGCAGGTTAGTCCTATAGGCTACACCATATAGATCTTAAATTGCTTTCTGGACATCCACAGAGTTGTCAGAAAGACAGGACAAATTACGGAACTTGCTAGAGGGAGTTAGAGCTTTAGTGGACATATAAATTTGTGAGTCATTGGCATAAAGACTGTATGCAAATTCATGCTTGTGCAAAAAAGGACTTAGAGGCTAGATGTAGAAAGAATAGAATAAGGGGCAAAGGACTGAGCATTGGGGATACTTGCTAAAAGAGAAAGCAAGGAATGGGAGGATCTGCCAAAGGAGACACTGAGGGAATGATTAGAGAACCAAGAGAGGACAGAGATTCAAAAGCCAATGTAAGATAGAACAGAGAGTGGTCAGTGTCTAAGGTTTCTGAGAGGACCAGGATGAAGGGGATAAAGTAGGGATATTGGGTTTTGGCCAGGACATGTTATTCGAGATTTGTAGTTTCAGTGGAGTGAAGATGGCAGAAACCAGATTGGAGGCAAACAAGGATGGAATTGGAGAAGAGGAACACAAGGCAGACGGCATATTCAGTAAGCCTGGTGGTTAAAGGAAGAAGAGAGGTGAGATAATAGAGAGACAGATGGAGTCAGTTGTGGATTCTTTTATGAGGGGTATAATGAAGTGTACTTGTATTGTGTGGAAAACTCGCCTGAGGAGAGTGAGAGGTTGAAGAGAAGAGAAGGAAGGGGGTGAGAGAAGAGCAAACAAGAAACTTGAATGATCTCTGTGACACTACACCCAATATTTATCCTAGTAATATTATGATATGATTATGGCAGAATTGTGCTGCATTTTGTACAAGATTGGTCATGTAAGGTGTCATTGGAAAAGTTATGATTTGCTGAATAGGATTATCCTATTTGTATGAATGTATCATTTTTGTATCTGAAGTTATGAATATTGACTATGTATCTGTATTTCACATGTAGTCACACCTGGGTGACAGCCACTAGGCAAAATACTTCCAGTCTATATAGCTGGCTTTGAAGGGCCTATTCAAGGTAATAGGCCATTAGGAAAAACAATAGGCCTTAGGAAAAGCTTATTCCCCTCTCTCCACCCACCCCCCAAGAACACACCAGACAGCCTGTAAATAATGGCGACTATGAGTCAGCAAGGTATGCAAGGACATGTGACCAGGACAGATGACAAGGAACTCCATCTTGGATGCCAGTGTTTTTCCACAAAACTGAGTTTGGGACAAAGGGTTCCCGCCATATGCTAAAGCTATATAAGGAAGGGAGTGACATCATCTGTTGTTCTTCACTCCCCATGCAAGAGGACTCCTGGAAACACCTGAGAAACAAAGACTGAAATGGGGGAAGTGCTGGACCCAGGCTAAAGGGATTTCTGCCCTGTGTATGGAAACCAGGGAAACCCAAGTTGCAAAGCAAATGCAGCTTGTGCCTTAAGAATCTGCAAGCCTGCTTGTATCATCAGACAGGGTGAGAGACTGCTAATTCATATCCAATCTATCTAGAATTTTAAACATAGTTTGCAAAATAAACTTTTGTTTATTTGCTTTGATCTGTTTGCTATCCCTTATTATCACATAAAATCTATTTTTTGCAGTTAATAAACTTGTTTTTGCTTTAAGTAAACCAGAGAGTTTGAACGAAGTGCATGGAAATCCTAGCTCAAGGGCAAAGACTGTCACATTTCCTCTCCATGTTGAGGGAGGGGCGAACTCTATGAGCTTACACTGTACAGTTCTCTGTGCAGTGCAAGATGGTATAATTTTGGGTTTATACTCCAGAGGGGGTGTGTGTGTGCCTGGGAAGCTGTGGGTTATCTTGGCTGTAGCCTCGCTATTGTTGGTTCATGCAGTGGCTGGTCAGAGAGCCGGCATGTAACTGTAGCTGGGTGTGTCCCTACCAGTATGCTGGTGGAAGTGTAGGACTGGGAGCAGGTCTGCAACTTGTCACAGCAGCACAGGGTGAAAGGGAGCCCAGGCTGGTGAGTCAGAGGGCTCAGTGGTACCCTAGTTCCCAGTGGCACACCAGGAGGAACTCGTCACAATCTCATCCATAGGTCTCAATCTCAAACTGCAATAAGTAAATAAATAAATATATAGGTTGTGGGACTGCCCAGGTAAGGTATCAATTTACACTGATTACCATACTTTGAATGCTGCCTATGATGGGATTTCTTTCTTTCTTTCTTTCTTTCTTTCTTTCTTTCTTTCTTTCTTTCTTTCTTTCTTTCTTTCTTTTCTGAGCTGATAAAATCCACAGGCTCACAGGTACTGCCACCTGGAAGAGCTGAGAAATATAATGTTTACATTCAAATTGAGAAGTTGCTCAGACATTGAATCCCCTTTCACAGGGAATTAGCTCACTGAGATTTACCATAGGAAATTACTGTATTCAGCCATCAGTATCAACTTCAAAGAAATGGATGCTACATTTGTAGCAAGATAATTAGAAAAGCTGGTTTAGAGTTTTGCTGCTATTGTGTACCTGCTATCTGCCTAATGGATTATTTAATTTTAATTAATTAATTAATTACAAGCATTTATAATGGTGCCTGTCACCATGGTATCTAAATGCACTGTAAATGACAGACTCAGGGGAAGAAAAAAACATTTGCCCACGGTAGATAAAATTCTATTTCAAAATAGAACTGAACTGCAAAACATTTTCTGAGCCCGTCATTATTAATTTCGACATTGAAAACGTAGAAATGAGAGGCAAAAAGTATTTGAATTGTTCACTCCACAGTAACCTCTAGACAGTCAAAGGATGAAAATTCAACTGTTGACATTCCCTTTGGATGTCTCCTTGCCTAGGAGAAATGATGGGTATTGAAACCATTGCCAAATTCACCCACAGATGAAAAGCATGTTCTGGAATAGTAGAAAGGTTACATTTTTGGCCAGCTAACCACAAAGCCGAAACTATATCACGTGACTTATGTGCCAAATCACATGGAATCAATAGGTAACAGTAAATAAATCAAAGAGAACAATACATGTTCACACCATAAGCTAGAATTTGTATAAAACTGTTGACAAATGCATGTAACTATTACATTAAAGTGGAAGAAAGTAGCTCAGTTCATGCCCGTTCAAAGTTACCAGTTGTGTGATGGTGCTTTTGGTGATGTGGATATCTGTGCACTAGAAACTGGACTGAAATCATCCACTCACTTCATATAGATTAACAGCCTCCATATAATAATACACTGACCTGAGTGGGATGTGAACAGGTGATGCACTTTAGAAATGAAAGGAACTGTATCAGAGGACTTATCTCCTGAGCTATCCATTCCTTTAAAGATCGTGGTAACTGACAGGATGATGCCTATATGTTGATTTCGGAGGCTATGTCTACACTACAAGTTAGGGGGGTGATTCCCAGCTTGCATACACATGCTAGCACTAGATCCATAAGAGTTAGTGTAATGTAGCCACAGTAGCACGGGCAGAGGCAGCATGGCTTACCTGTGCTGATTACATACCCACAGGGCTCAGCTAGGTTGGTACTTGGCATAGCTAAGCCATGCTGCCACTTCCTGTGCTACTACAGCTGCACTATTATTTATACTTGCATTAGTTCTCACAGAGTTAGCACAAGTTTGTGTAGGCAAGTGAGTATCACCTCCCTAGCTTGTAGTGTAGATGTAACCAGAGAGACAGGAGCTAAAACGTTTAACCACATAATTTTCCTGTGCTTTCTCTGCTTCCAGAAACATTTGTCTTGTTTTAGAAGTATTTAAGACTTTCCTGGTTATTTCACCACCTCATAAACCAGCCTTTTAACCCCAGACAATATCAAAAAAGTAGCTTTTTGTTGGCCCCCATAATAATTGATTCTCCAGGGGCCTCTATGTGCACTACCTCATCCAAAAGGTATTGCCGCTGTGATGATGTACTGAGGCAGGGGAGCTCTAAATAATGGATTAATATGAGAAGCAGCAACAATGTACCTCTTTGGCTAGACATATGTTTTTCTCCGCTGCGCTGAAAGGCTCCAAAAAATATCCTTCAGAGCTACCATGTAATATTTTCTTTGCCATGCATTTTGCTGCTGTGTTTGGCAAGCCAGGTGTGATAAAGCCTGAGGCGCAGTCAGGACATTGTGTTTGGACTCTAGCTTTTTCTCTAAGGAAGGATGCTGCTATCTCTCACATGTTTGTATGGGGAGAAAGTGCTTTGATGTGTACGTTTTATATGGACATTGCTTCTCTATTTCCTACCCAAATAAATCATTAAGTGTTACTGTATTAAAAAAGAAGAAGAAGAAGAAGAAGCTTGAAACAGGACTGTAAGCCAGCGTGGCTGTCCCTCCGTGTCCACGACTGGGGGGGAGGGGAGGTGAAGGAGAGGGGTGACGCCTTCTCATAGTTTGGGTCTGTTAGAGCCTTCTCCAAGCAAAGGAAAGAGGGCGGAATTAGCAGTTCTCAAGGGACCCATCCTTCGAGCACAGCAGGGCCATAAACAGTCTGGGCTCTAGCCCATAACCAGGCACAGCTGCAGCAGTCTATTCCCCCAGCCCTTAAGCAGGGCAGGGCAGCCAACAGTTAAGGCTCTGGCCTGCAATCAGGAAGAGCTGTAGTACCAGCCCAGTTTAGGGGCTCAGGTAGGGGTGAGCGCCACATGCAGTCTATGGGGCTCTGGTAAGGGTTAATGAGGAGCGCAGGTGTCCTGGCCTAAGGAGAGGGGGAGACGGAGGCCCGCCCAACTCCACCGCGTCCCAGCCCAGGGCTCTAACAGTGGTGGAGTGGTCTGCCACTGGGTCAGCAGGGATCCACCCACAACACGCTGACCTTGTTTCAGGTTCATTCTCCACCAGACTGTTGTCTGGTTTCCCTGGGCTGCTTGCTACTCTCCCTCTTGAGTGTACCTGTGTCCTGAGGTCGTCCTCAGTCTCCCCGGGATACACGGCCAAGGGTAGTGGTAGCAACTGGGTTTTCAGGGCTCCCTGGAAGCTCAAACTGGTCCCTGGGGCAGCAGCAGTTTTCCGTAGCAGTCCACTCCAGGAGCAGGGAAGAAGCATCTGTCTCCTTCAGCAGCTCCCTCCCAACTGAGCTGCTGGGCTGGCCTTTTATACTTACTCTTCCTGTCCTGCCTCCTGGTGTGTGGGGCATGGTCCTCCTGGCTCCGCTCACCAGGCAGCTTGCAGCATTCCCTTTGCATCCACCTCTGAGGGGGGCCACGCCTCCTCACTACAAGGACAAATGAATCAAATGTCAAAATGAATTGGAATGTTGCGCTTTCTTGCTTTGGTTAAAAAAAAATGGCTTTTTTAAATTTTAATCAGAAAAATCTTCAGCCTCATCGGTGAACAGAGAGACTTAAGAAGTGTGAAGGTATTTTTGTTTTTGCTGCCAATTCTTTAAGCACAGTCCAAACAAATGCATTTTACTTTATAAGCCACAGATGTTAGTTTTAGAGTATGTATATATAATACGAGTCTAGAATAAAAAAATAAAGAAAATATTTGGAGACTATGTTCAATGCCAGCTATAGGCAAAGTCCACGATATCAGTGATGTAGGTCTGCAAGTAAGTGGAACTATAAATGTCCTTGTGCTTTCTTCTGTGTCAGGGCAGTTACTTCCTGCAGCTGGCACTAGATTCTAATCTAATTGAATCAAGGCATATAGTGCCAGTTCTCCACTCATAATTGTATTTCAGATAAGTAAACATTCATGTCTTTTCACTCCATTAAAAACACATTGAATTCTGTAATACTAGATACCAAAGCTAAGCCTCTCCAACAAGGCCTTTATGTGAATTTGTGGCCACATAAAACATATTCTTTCTAAAAACAAAAATAACAGTTTATGTAGAGGTTTGGGTTTTGCTTGTATATTGTGTGTGCATGTGTAGATATAAATATTTTTGTAAAGTGATGGTGTCAAGGCTGGATCCCCACTTTGAACTTTAGGGTTCAAATGTAGGG
>NW_020664420.1:58243378-58298402 GCF_002925995.2 Terrapene triunguis
GTCTCTGTACACAGAGAGCTGTTACCCTTCCCTTTATAGTTATGACAGATGGCAAACAGGAATCAGTTGTGTTACTGTGTGTGCTGCCTCTGGCTATTTATAAGGAAACCTACCAGTTCTCAATAATGTGAAAATCTTCTTGAGAGAAGCAGTGCCACAGCAGTCACTGAACCAGAGAAATCCAATTTGCCTACTGTAAAGTCTGTTTTGTCTGTCACAGAAACTCTAATTCAATCCAAAATTACTTTGTAGATTCAGCCATACCAGTCAAGCAAGGGTGTCCAGTGTCTGACACAGGATTGAAGATCCTGGGTAGAAACTGCCAAAAACACTCAGTGTTGTTACCCTAACTGGAAACTGGAGTCAGTCTTCTTTTCCTCAGGAAGGGTTTGGAGATCATAATCCAAACTCTAAATTCCATCTATTGTTTCTGCTGCATATGAAGATTCCTTGAGCAATACAGTAACAACATAACCTCAAAGTGACTTTTCCCTCATGTTTTTTTTTCATTAAACTGCATACACAATTAGGGGAGAGCACAAATGGGGAACAAAATCAGACATAATAACGTGTAGGTGCGGAGTAAGCTGTCTCACTCCCTTCACAGGGCAGAACTTGTAGATGAAAATAAACAACACGTGAACCCACATATATGTGGATGGATATGTTTTAAATAGAGTTCCCAGACCAGTCTGACATACATTTAAAAGATGATAAACATCTCCTGTGGACTTATTTTTTTTTCAGCAGTAGAAAAAAAAAGAAGAGATCTGACCCTGCCTTTTGAGTCCACTCTTACTTTAAACAGTAAGGAATAAAGGTTCCTGTTGTTTTGCAATGGGCAAGCCAGTTCAGATAAAATTAATGTGGATGTATATTTCTCCCAAAACTTATACTCAGTTGTATCAAACCTCCCTTTTTTTTGTTTGGAAATGTAAAAATGGTGGGTTGACAATTGCTCTATTAATTCTTTTACACACCTTTGACCTCCCAGCTTTCATCTACTGAAACACCATGAGAAAAGTCCTCCTCACTCTTACAGTTGCTCAAAACTCAGCAGTTGCACATCCCTGAAGGTTTATGTGAACATTTTTATTTGATTTCTGTCAGAGAGTATTGTACCCTGTGTGTTGTGGGCTTGAATGAACCAAATTCTCAGAGCAATACTCTGCCAAAACTGCTGAGTTTCACTTGGTTTCATGTCAAAACCATTCAGAGCTATAAATTTCACATAATTTTGATGCAAAACCATAAATGGACCCATGCTCACTGGAAGCTAGACTCTGGTGTCTTTGAAAGGTTCCCAGATCAGAGTGAACCTTTCAGAAAACCTGGTTTGAGTTTTGAGATCATAATGAAACACTAAACCAGGCAAGTTTTGGGTTTCATTGCAAACATTTTCCAGAACTCACTTTATATTTTCAGCCCAGCTGAAATTCGGGGATGAGAGAGAGCGACTTCTGAAAAAGTATGTTATTGTGGGATGTTCAGCCAGAGTTCTAAATCAAAGTAGTTGAGGTAAGTTTGGCTAAGATGCTTATCCATACCTGAATAAATCACTAAACAATTTGAGGTACTCTCATCACTAAGTTAGTGGCCAACTCTCACATGGCATGAAAGAAAAAATGTAGGTGTCAAATCTGCAATGAGTTCGGTGTCTATGGACCCTCACAAGTATGTGGAGTCCCACTGAAGTAAGCTGACCTTCACATGAGTGATGGGATCTGCCCTCATCAAGTTAGGACTGGGTCCTTAGTATTTTAGCAGATGAAAACTGTGAATACCGTCAGTTTGGAATCTTAATATGTAAAGCTAGTAGGGAAATGGAAAACAGTACAGCTAAGAAAATAATTTGCAATAAATAATATAATTGGTGAATGCTAGCTTTTGCTCTTTACATAACAGCATACCAGAAAGGAAGCACAGGGACATAGTGGGGTCCAAAAACCATGTTTTCTAACATTCTACAACATGCAAGGCTTAGCTCTATATGTAATGTGACTTGGAGGAAGCCCTTTGCTAACGTTAGGTATACATATTTATTTCCCCTTTTCTACACCTCAGTTTACCTCTCTCCTGGGCTGCACTCCAAAGTTTAATCTTTTCAGAACTTCGATTGATTTTATATATATATATATATGCACACACATTCTTACACTCCCCCAGGGCTCTTCTTTGGGACAATTTGACCGTCTCATTGTATATATATGAAACATTCCCCAGACAATGAGAAGGGAAAATTGTCCCAGAGAAGAGCCCTGGGGGAGTGTATGAATGTGTGTGTATATATTATATATATTATACAGAGAAGAATCTCTGGGGGAAGAAAAGTCACACAAAATCACTAAAAGAAAAATGTTTACTAAATCTATATATCTGTGAATATATGAGAATGCAAACAGTTTATGCATTAAACAATTGTGAATATTGTGAATAACAACCCTTGTAAAGATAACACTTCCAAGGGATTAAGTATTTATTACTATCACAAGTTCAATGCAATATATAATTAGGCGCCACACACATTCTTACACTCCCCAGGGCTCTTCTCTGGGACAATTTGTCCTTCTCATTGTCTGTGGAATGGTTTCCAAACCATACTTTGGGCAAGCCAGCTCCTTAAATTGGGAAATAAGTTGGGAAACAAATGATAGTCCCACAGTCTCATTCAATCTTCTCTTGAGTCTTTGCAGCATCAGTCTGCAATTTTCACAGCCTGCAATAAATTCCAGTCGTTTTCTTCTCCAGTGTGATGAGGGAGCCTTCAGTATAAATCCAACAAAACTGGCAAAGTCCCTGGAACACAATCTTTACCCCGCACCCTTCTGCTCTTTGCGCTGCTGCATCACTGAGTTCTTCAACCTGGCTCCCACTCTTCTTATTTATACAATCCCCCTCTTCTCTTTGAGTTTCCATTGGTTCCATTTTCAAAGAGAGTGACTCTGGATGTGTCCCGCCAGGCCATTTCCCCACAATGGAAATCACCCAGATAGCTTTAAACAGATAAGGAGAATGCCTAATGCCCACAACGTACAATTTCTGGATGATTCTATCCCATCCAGCAGATTCACCCTGCCCAGCTCTTGTAAGTCTGTAGACACAGAGGCCCCCCAAAACGAAACAAGACCTAGATATCCTCCCCACTGTTTCTTCCTTTATATATATCACTAAATGCAACAGTGCAAGCATGTGGGTTAAATTATATACAACTACTGCTCTGGCAGAGTTCTGATGGTCTCTGAAATATAAAGGCAGGGAGGCCACTAGTGGGGTCACAAACTATTTAAATGGCTACTACTAAACTCCTGTACATTATGAGTTTATCTTTTTTTATGTCCTTGAATTGTGTGACAGATATTGCAACCACATGCAGCATCTTCGGGACCATATTGTTATTTGTATCAATACAGGTGATATGTATTTGTGTGTCCCTGGCTCACATGGGATGGATGGGTTTCCTGAAGAATCAGGAATCATTAGGTTTTGATTAATCCCACAACACTGAACACTGGTTATGGAAAAACCTAGCCTTGTGAAGCTTCGCCTTGAAGAGAGGACCATTAACTCACAGTTGCCTGTTATAGAAGGCCAGAAATCAAAGGCCAAATTATATAAAGAAACAGCGGGACTGTCCTTGGAGCTAAACAGCTGGTTCTTGATTTAAAATCTGACATGAACTGGTAGCCAACACAGAAAACCCAATTGAGGGGTTTGAAAGACTGACGCCTACCAGATCTCTGTGCTGGAATTGGGGTGACCTAAGGTAAATTTTTAGCATGCATGTAAGAACTTTATATTTATAGATTTCTCTGTATGCCCTAAGCATAAATAGACTTTGCTTTGTGAAGGCTGGTGTACACTGTTGCAGCCCCTGAAGAAATAGTGACCCACAGGTGCTGGATCCCAGTCAGACCTGCTGGGGAAATCACAGTGAGGTTTAGAGGAACTGCCCAAACCCCTGGTCAAGAGGGAAAGAGATGTGGGTCTCTGCCTTAAAGAGGTCATAGCTGGGTGCTTGCAAACTTAAATGGATGACATGAGAAAGACTGGGGGACAATGCAGTTATCCCTGAAATTATTTTACCTTTTTTCTGCCCATAAATTGTTCATAAACAGATTGAAGAAGTCTTTAATATATTGGTTATTTGAAATTATATACTCAGATTTTAAGATCAGAAGGGATCATCGTGATCATCTAGTCTGACCTCCTGCACATTGCAGGCCACAGAACCTCACCATCCTATAATAGACCCCAACCCCTGGCTGAGTTACTGAAGTCCTCAATTTATGATTTAAAGACTTGAAGTTACAGAGAATCCACCATTTATGCTAGTTTAAACCAGCAAGTGACCCATACCCCATGCTGCAGAGGAAGGCGAACTCCCCTTCTCTCCCCAGGCCCTCTGCCAATCTGACCCAGGGGAAAATTCCTTCCCAGCCCCAAATATGATGATCAGTTAGACCCTGAGCATGTGGGGAAGACAACTCTCCAGCCAGATCCCTCCCCATCTAGTGTCCCATCACTAGCTGTTGGAGATACTGGCTGCTAGCAGTCGCAGATTGGCTACATGCCACTGTAGGTAGTTTCATCATACATCCCCTCCATAAACTTATCAAGCTCAGTCTTGAAGCCAGTTAGGATTTCCCCCCCACTTCTCCCCTTGGAAGGCTGTTTCAGAACTTCACTCTTCTGATAAAAGAACAGGAGTACTTGTGGCACCTTAGAGACTAACAAATGCCTGTTATGCAGCCTTCCAGACAGCAGTGCTGCCCAAGAAAATCACAGTCTCAATGGAGACTGATTTTATGGCTCATTACAACAGTTTGTAACCTACTAACCCTCCCTTGTCCTATGATTGCAGAGGTGTTAATTGCCCACTTCACTTTAACTGCTCTCCTGGAAAATGTGTTAACCCCATTTGCTTAACAATCTGTCCCACCTTGTATTTAGCTATCAGGAGGTAGCCGTGTTAGTCTGTATCTACAAAAACAACAAGGAGTCTGGTGGCACCTTAAAGACTAACAGATTTATTTGGGCATAAGCTTTCGTGAGTAAAAACCTCACTTCTTCGGATGTATTTAGCTGTGACACTCTCATTACTTTTCCAAGACCTGAAGAAGAGCTCAGTGTATCTCAAACAACAGCTTGTCTCTTCCACCAACAGAAATTGGTCCAATAAAAGATATTACTTCACTCATCTTGTCTCTCTCTGACCAGGAAAGGCATTTGACACTTCACTGATGAATGATGAGGCAGAGCCATCAAAGCTGCAGTCTGGAGACATCAGCTTTCAGTGACTCTGAAGTAATGGCCCTTCTCCATAGAACAATGTAATTTCAACACAGGGGCCTGTAGGGAAGGGCAAGGGTGCATGGTGGAGATGGAGTTTCATAGTTGAGCATATGCCACAGAGACAAATTCCCATTTAAGAATAGGGTTATGCTATGTGCATGGTGTGACAAAGTGGGGTTTTCCCCCTTGTTATGTTGCATGTGAGTCTTACTGTCCTGTATTAATACAGGGTGTACCTCAATTTCCCTGTCTACTGCACCAATGCCTAAGTGGTGGGAATTGGATGTGTGGCTTTTGCTGAGACCCTCGGGGCAGGTGTGGCTGCCCAGCTGCCTGCACATAACCTATTACCAATTTGTAACCTGAGAACCAGGAGGGGGATAAGACCAGGTGACATTTTGCCTAGGAAGCAGGACAAAGCCCGAGTGAGGGGCAATGAGCGTGTCGGAGGCCAGGCAGCTTGGTCCAGGGCAGTTTGCTGTGGGGAACTCTAGGAGGGGGAAGTCCACGGTGTCTGGCCCGGGGTTCCCCCAAGATGGACTTAGCTGAAAGTCACTGATTTCTGTGCTAACACGTTCTGTTCTATGCTGTGTACTTGTTGACTGAGGCCTTGGCTACACTTGCAGATGTACAGTGCTGTGAGTTAAACCTGACTTCCTGCAGCTGAGTAGGGAAAGCGCTGCAGTCTGTCCACACTGACAGCTGCCCAGCGCACTGTCGTGGCCACATTTGCGGCAATTGCAGCGCTATTGGGAACAGTGCATTATGGGCAGCTATCCCACAGAGCACCTTTTCCCATTCTGGTGCCGTGGGTTGTGGGAAGGGGGCGTGGGTGCGGGAGATTCTGGGTCCTGTCCCAATGCCCCGTGGTGCATCGCTTCGCATCCCAGAAATCCCTTTGTTTCCGTCCACCTTTGGCGCCATCTTTCAACGGTTTCTGTGCAGCGCGATCTGTCTGCGGGAAATGGAGTCCGAACTGCTGAGGCATATGCTGACGAGTCTCGCCAGCACGTCACGTTTGGCTGTCGAACTATTCCTTAAGATCCAAAGTGACAGTGAGAGTGAGGGTGAGGAGTCCGACGATGCTATCGAGCCGCGTAACGCGTACGACATGAAATTGCTTGTGGCATTCACGGACATGCTCAGCACCGTGGAACACCGCTTTTGGGCTCGGGAAACAAGCACCGAGTGGTGGGATCACATTGTCATGGAAGTCTGGGATGACGAGCACTGGCTGCAGAACTTTCGGATGAGAAAAGCCACTTTCATGGGACTGTGTGAGGAGCTTGCCCCCACCCTGCGGCGCAAGGACACGAGATTGAGAGCTGCCCTGCCAGTGGAGAAGCGGGTGGCTATTGCAATCTGGAAGCTGGCAACTCCAGACAGCTACTGGTCGGTCGCAAACCAGTTTGGAGTGGGAATGTCGACCATTGGAATCATGTTGATGCAAGTTTGCAAGGCCATTAATCGCATCCTACTCAGAAGAACCGTGACTCTGGGTAACGTGCAGGAAATAGTGGATGGCTTTGCACAAATGGGGTTCCCTAACTGTGGAGGGGCGATAGATGGGACGCACATTCCTATTCTGGCACCACCCCACCTAGGATCCGAGTATGTTAATCGGAAGGGGTATTTCTCTATGGTTCTCCAGGCGCTAGTGGATCACCATGGGCGTTTCATTGACATTAACACAGGCTGGCCCGGAAAGGTGAATGACGCACGCATCTTTCGGAACACTTGGCTGTTCAGGAAGATGCAGGCCGGGACTTTTTTCCCAGAGTGGAAGCTCACGGTAGGGGAAGTTGAAATGCCCATTGTGATCCTTGGAGATCCTGCTTACCCGTTAATGCCATGGCTCATGAAACCCTACACAGGGAGCCTTGACAGCAGCAAGGAATGGTTCAACTACAGGCTGAGACGGTGCCAAATGACTGTGGAGTGTGCCTTTGGCTGTTTAAAGGGCCGCTGGCGATCTCTGTATAGGAAGCTGGACTTGGCCGAAAACAGCATCCCCGCGGTTATATCCGCGTGCTGTGCCCTCCATAATATTTGTGAAGGGAAAGGTGAAAGCTTCACTCAGGCATGGACCTCCGAGGTTCAACACCTGGAGGCTGAATTTGCACAGCCAGAAAGCAGGGCTATTACAGGGGCCCAGCACGGGGCTGCAAGGGTTAGGGATGCCTTGAGGGAGCAATTTGAGGCTGAAAACCAGCAGTGATATCTGGTGCCCTGCACGGGAGTGAAGTGCAGTAGTTCCAATCTTTAGGAATCAGTGTCTGCTTAGCAGACAAGCAGACTTGCAGTGCCTGTTTATTTCCTGGGCTAAGGAGTCTTTTACTTTATGCAATAATAAAGAATGTTTTCAAAGCCAAAGAATCCATTTATTGAAAAGAAACAAGGGGGTGGAGTGGGGAATGGTACAATCACAGATTCGCGTATGTCCTGTCTGGTGTGCTGTGCAGTGAGTGCTGCACTTCAGGACAGCTATACTGCATTGTGATGGTGGTTGAGTGCAGAGGGTAAGGGTCGTGGTTTTCAGGGCTGGGTGGTGAAGATACTGGTGTTGGAGGCAGCAGGTGGCGTGAAGAACTCGGAAGTTGGGGAAAGTGGGTTGGAGGTGACACAACGGAAAGAGTTTTGGGATAAGGGCTGTAGTGGGGGGTGGCGTTTGCGTTTGCGGTACTGCTCCTCTTTCTGCTTGGCTACCAGCTCCTGGATAGCATCTGCTTGGCACTCCAGGATGCTTATGAGCCTATCAGTGCTTTGCTGCCGGTGCACGGTGCTTTGCCGCCGGTGCGCTGCGTTTTCCTGGCGGATCCTGCTTTCTCTCTCCCTCCAGTCCTGTGCTTTCTCATTCTCTTTAATAGATTGCCGCATCACTTCTTGCAGCATGTCTTCTTTGCTTTTTTGTGGTCTCTTCCTGAGTCTTTGCAGTCTCTGAGCAGGCGATAAGAGGGACAGCTGAGGTCTCAAGGTTGATGCAGCTGTATAAGCAAAATGCAACATTTAACAGAGGCAGCGTTGTTTATACCAGACAGAGTAATGATTCCCCCTGCACTCAAGGAGTAGAAAACACACAGGGTCTACACAATAGCATAATTTTTCCATCCGAAACAGAGCACACATATCCCACGGGAGCCTCAAAATGGTGAGTAAGGGGGACTGATTGTTTCAGGGCTGCACTGTCCTCTGGGTTTCTGTGCCTTGGGGAGAGCCAACAGCTTCAGGGGGCAGCTACACTGAACACTGTCCCAATATTTTCCACAGGACTTCATCCTGGACAATATCTCGCTGCTGAGGGTGACCTGGGAAGCAAGGGAGGGTCTTCTACTGCAATGCGGCTTCTGCCCTGGCCCATATGCAGCTTGCCTGTGTGCAGCAATGGTCCCCCCGCCCCTCGCGGCACAGTGGCGCGGACACGTTAGCCTGGCTGGTACAAGGACCACGGTGGCTCTCCCGATATACCTGCGCAAGCGCATTGCACACGTTCTGGATGAGACATTCGAGGAGATTACCGAGGCCAATTACTGCGATGTGATAAACCACATCAATGCACTATTCCGCATCTAGGCATGCATGCCTAACCCTCCTCTCCCAAAGAGCCCGCACCGAAAAAATTCCTTCCCGAAAAAAAACCCCACTTACCGGGGACCTGCTCTTCTGTTTGTCCTCCACCAAGTACGGGCCGCTGCAACTGGCTACCTTCCTCCTGGCTCGAGAAGAGCTCCTGGATGCATGGCTCCAGGGATTCCGGGGTGTTCTCCATCCAGCCCACCACCATCACTCCCGTTTTCCTCCTCCTCCTCCTCCACTTCCTCCTCTCCCCCCCCCCCACACCGGCTCTGAAGTGTCCATGGTGGTGCTCGGAGTGGAGGTGGGGTTAACCCCAAGTATCGCATCCAGCTCTTTGTAGAATCGGCAGGTCGCGGAGGGAGCACCCGAGCGGCCGTTTGTGTCGCTGGCTTTGCGGTAGGCACTCCGCAGCTCCTTCACTTTAATCCTGCACTGCAGGGTGTCCCGGTCATGGCCCCTTTCCATCATGTCCTTTGATACCTTCCTGAAGGTATCGTAATTCCTACGGCTGGAGCGCAGCTGGGACTGTACAGCTTCCTCCCCCCAAACACTGATGAGGTCCAGCAACTCGCCATTGCTCCATGCTGGGGCTCGCTTGCCGCGTGGAGGCATGGTCACCTGGAAAGATTCGCTGATAGCACTCCACGCCACGCCGGGCTGAGCAAACAGGAAGGGGATTTTTAAAATTCCCGGGGAATGTAAAGGGTTGGTCACATGGTTGGTTACCTGAGGCCAGGGCAGTAGAGTTTGAACTGATGACCAGAGTGATAAGAACAGGCATTGTGGGATACTGCCAAATAATTCTGGAGGCCATTCACAGCGCATTGGGCGGCCACACTGGTGCCGCAGCGCTGCAGCGGCAGTGCTGCACTCACTATTCCTCTCGGAGAGGTGGAGTACATGCAGCGCTGCAACCACGGAGATACAGCACTGCAAATGCCTTGCCAGTGTGGACGGGGAGTGAGTTACAGCACTGGGGGAGCCTTTACAGCGCTGTAACTCGCAAGTGTAGCCAAGACCTAATAAACTTTCCATTTTACACGCTGGCTGAGAGTCACAGCTGACTGCGGAGTTGGGATGCAGGGCCCTTAGGCTTTACCAGGAGCCCTGCACAGGCGGATTCATTGTGGGAAGCGCATGGTGAATGGGGGTTCTGAATGCTCTGAGGTCAGACACAGGAAGGCCGAAGCCATGTAGGCTTCTTGCCCTGGCAACAGAGGAGGCATGCTACACCAGAGTCCTGACTGGCTTCATTTGGATCCATTCCAGAGCATTAGCCCAGTGACTCCATGACACATGGTGCCGACCATTGCTACATGAAAGAAGGGCATGCAGGAGATATAGGGCAGAAGGGAACCCACCTAGCCTGAAACACCGACAAACTTTGAATCCACAGAAGGTGTGGGTGAGTCTCAGGACTTTTGTTGTTTTCAAACATCCGTAACTCTCAACTGCTTTAAGAATAAAGTCACTGTAGTTAACTCCTTTACTAAGACTATATTCCTTGCTTTCCTGCCACGTTGTCCTTGAAAGGGGTTAAACTAGTAAGCCCAGAGTACCCAGTCTAGGTGGAGCCTTGAGGGAGTGACTAGGGGGAATCAGGATGCCTGTCACTGGAATCAGGAGGTCTATCAGGGTCTAAGGTAGCTGGATAGCAGTGTCCCATGTCCCAAAGAAGGGTGTCAGACAAGAGGTCCAAACCTGAGAGTGAACCCAAGTCTCTTAGAGAAAGAAATGGTGACTAGACTCTAATGAGACCCAGTTATCTTGGAAGCACATAGGGTTCAGTAACTGGGTCCACTCTCAACAGACTAGTGACCTTGCAGTGGGTTACTAGGCCAGATTGTAAAAGTTAGTCTTCATGGTAGCAAATCTTGAGTGCTCAAATGATTTTTGAAAACTAAAAGTTTTGCAAATATGATTAAATCAAAATTCACTTCAGAATTTAACAAATATTCATGATTTCCCCCTGTTTTTGCTCAACAACTATAGAAAAAAATAAGAATAATTTATTTATTTATGCTATAACATTTCACCCATGAGTCTTACTCATTTCCTAACAAAATGGTGTGTGGGGTCATGAGGGACCCCATCACTAACGCATTGTGTTTAAGTTGCACAATATCATGCACAATAGCATACTTTTTGCTGCAAAACATTTCCTGCAATCTTCTGGGTCATTGCCCTTTTTCACTTAACCTTAAAATGTATAGGCCATGAGTGTTTTGAAGAATGCCTTGATATCTTTTTATGCATTAAAGCATTTTATGCTTTAACATTTCAGAAAAGGTCAACTCAGATGAAGAGTATGGCTTTATTTTTCTCCTCTGGTTTCTTCAATTATTTATTTTATTATTCCTTTGTGGTTTTGTTTTATTTCATTTGTCTTTATGAAACTGGGCTTTCTGTCTTTTTCTACTATACACAAGCTGGTTACAAAGAAATCAGACCACATGTTTTTCCCCACACTACAAAAAATCCCCAAAGAACACCACTAATGCAAATGACTTTTCTGAATATACAGATTGTGAATGTTCAAAGGTTAGGTTTGACTACAGTTTTTTAGATGCCTTGTCTTGATAAGTTTAAAATGATTCAAGATGGTGCACATCTATCAAACGCTGCGCTAGTGTTACTGTGAACATTGCAATTTGATCATTTAGAAAAAGGATAGCAAACCTTTCCTTCCCACTCTGGCTATTGAAAGAAAGGAGTACATGTCAATGGTCTGTTTGATGAAGATTCCTTTAAACCTGAAAGAATTTTTTTTTTTTTTAAATCCAAGTGACTATGGGTATAGCTACAGAATATTCCCATTTGTGGGATGTACTTCCTGGATATCACTGAGTGTGAGGAACTTTCTCGAAAGCAGTGCAAATGGGCCCCACTCCAAGTTCATCTTGCAGCACTGTACATTTGGAGCTGAGATAATAAAGGGCCATGCAGCCCCAGGCACCTCTAGTCTAGGGTGACCAGACGTCCCCATAAAATCGGGATCTTTAGGTGTTTGTCCCGATATTTCACTCTGCCGATTTTTTTTTTTTGCTCCACCAGCAGCACCCCCCCCCCCCCCCCGATATTTTCTTCCTCTCATCTGGTCACCCTACTCAAGTCTTTCTATTAAACCCAAGACTCCAATGAAAGTAGAAGTCCAAGGATGGAGGGGAAGGTAGTGTGAATGTGCAGAGGCAACACAATCAACGACAACTGTGACTATTATAGCAGCCTTTCATTCCTTTGTGGTGGCCTCTGCATAGTTCTATTTATGTGAGTGTAACAAACAATACAACTCCCAGGAAAGTGGGTTGAAGAATTTTGCAATTGTTTTTTTTTAAATTAGAACTGATAATCTGAGCCTCAGATCTGGCATGCCAGCTAAATAACTCCACCCAGGAGCGCCGGAGCCCTCCCAAAAGTGGTGGGGCCAGGAGTCCCCCGCCCCCAGGCCCCGCTACCCGCCAAGTCAAAAGCCGGAGCGGACCTATGGAGTCCAGTCCGCAATCCGCCCAGGGTGGTGGTGGTGGGCAAAAGCAGCCCCCTGCCTGTGTCCCGGGTTCCCCACCCAGGGCAGGTGGAGGGACCCATGCTCCCGACAGCTGCCTGCACGGCTCTCCCTGACCCACCTCCAGTGGCCAGAGGAGTAGAGGGGGAGCGCTCAGAGCCACAGCCTGGCCACGATAAGAGCCGGGCGAGCAACTGTGGGGAACCGCGGTGCACCCTATACCTGCCCTGGGCATGGAGAGGGCCTGCTGGGCAGAGACACAGACCAGGGGCTGCTTTCAGCTGCCCTGCACCCCAGGCAGGTGGAGGGTCCGCCATGGCCCCCCACAGCTACTGCCTGAGCTCCCCGGCCCAGCTCCCTCCATGCGGCCTGGCCAGGGGCAGGGCCGGCTCCAGGGTTTTGGCCGCCCCAAGCAGCCAAAACCAAAAAAAAAAAAAAAAAGCCGCGATCGCGATCTAAAAAAAGCCGCGATCAGGATCTGCTGCGGCAATTCGGCAGGAGGTCCTTCACTCCCAGGCGGAATGAGGGACCGTCCGCCGAATTGCCGCCGAATACCTGGAACTGCCGCCCCTGTCCAGAACAGCCGCCCCAAGCACCTGCTTGAGAAGCTGGTGCCTGGAGCCGGCCCTGGCCAGGGGCATGGGGCCTCGGAAGGAAGAGAAAGGGAAGGGGGCAGGGGCAGGGTCCACCCCGGAAAAAAGTGGATGGGCTAGGCCCTCCACTTTCAAAAAGTGGGAGGGCCCTGGTCCCCCAGGCTCCGGCTCCGGCGTCTCTGCCTCCACCTCCACAAGCTCTCCCACTGCTGTCTACACCGGCACTTAGGTCAGTATAACTACATTGCTCCCCTCCACGTCCGTCTCGCAGTACTGTACATTTGGAACTGAGATAATAAAGGGCCATGCAGCCCAAGACACTTCAAGTCTTTCTGTTAAACCCAAGATTATTCACACCCCTGTGCAATGTGGTTATACCAAAGTAATTCTGTAGCATAGACCGGCATAAGTGTGAGTACAGAATTCCAGGTAGCAACCCAGTGAATCTTTGTGATGGAAACAGTATAGAATCAGGTTATCAGTGCCCCGGCAAAGTGAGTTGAGTCCCTACCTCATGGGTAACATATCTAAGATAACAATGCATGTGTGGGATGCATCTTTCTCCCTGAAATGTTTAATGTTGCCCTGAATCTTCTGAAGTTGCTGAGACTTCTAGATTTGAGACTGGAAACCAGAGGACTCTGGGTGAGCTCTGTGTTACATTTTGCATTTCACATTGCTTCATGGAGATTGTACTGAATATATAGTAAACTGACAGCTGCAATATTTTAGAATTATATTCTTTTGCACAGTGTGATTAATAACTTTTGTAATTCAGTCCAGTTTTAGTTGGAAAGGAGACAAACCAAGGGAATGTATTTGGATGTTCTTTTTTGTTTCCTCAAACTCATTTTTTTCTTAATAACCTCCCCCACGGACATCCCACAAAAAGAGAAAGAATTTTTACTGTTCTTGATGTTTGCAAGTCTTTTATGATATTTTGAAAAATGAGTTCTGGACAGTGATATGCATTTGTTCTCCTGTTGACATTGTGTAGTGGGGGATTTACAGATGTAACTCCCATTATCATTACCCATGTAAATCCTGCATGCATCAGTAAGAGAGGAAACCCTTAAGTGTCAGCCTTTACATTTTCCTTCTTTTGCCTGTTTCTCTCATAGTCTCTACATTATTTACTATAATTACAACCCTGATCCAGCATAATAATTAGATATCTTTTTGTGACTGATTGTCAAAATGTATCACACAATTGTGCAACAGCCAGTGTTAAAACTGCTTTCATATGGACTCCATTTTATTTTCAAAATGCTAAATACATTTAGAGCATAAAATGAACTAATTACTTGTAATAAAATCTGGAAAATATTTAGCTAGGAATGAACATTCCTCCATGGCCAGCTTTGCTGCTGTTTTTGGTTTTATTTGTTTGTTGGAGAGGTGGGGAACAGGGGACCCCAAAATTCCTTGTCACTCCACTCGAGAAATATCAAAACCTAAATTTGTACAAAGATAAAATGCTGACCCTAGTGAAGCCCTGTAAGAGTTCTCAGGGTACTCAGGACTGTGCGTTACCTTGCTAACCCCCAGCTTCCAGTGTAAGAGAGACTTGCTTGTGGTTAATTGGGTATCAGCTCCCTAACACCACCAGCTTGTTAGCCAGTCAAACACTCTCCTCTGGGCAGTGCTAGCCCTCACTTTGTCTTGTAGGTAAATAACAGGTGCACCCGAGTCCCCAATCCCCTTTGATGTATTCTCCTGTAGTGTATTGCCCCTTATCCACTGAGCACTCACAGAAGACTGGAAGAAAGCTAATGTTGTGACAATTTTTAAAAGGGTAAATGGGATGACTGGGGTAATTATATGCCTGAATACCTGACATCAATCCTGGGCAAGATAATGGAGCAGCTGATACAGGAATCAATTAATACAGAATAAAAGGAAGGCAAGAATAAAAGGAAGGCAATGTAATTAGTGCAAATCAACACAGATCTATGGAAAATAGATCTTGTCAAACTAACTTGTAATCTTTTTAGATGAGATTACAGGTTTGGTTGATAAAGGTAGTAGTGTTGACGTAATATATTTCTGTATGGTGTTTGACTTAGTACTGAATGACATTTTGATTAATAAACTAGGACAATATACAATTACCATGGCACACATTAAATGAACTAAAAACTGTCTAACTGATAACTCTCAAAATGTGGTTGTAAATGGGAAATCATCATCAAGCTGGTATGTTTATCAGTGGTCAGTTCTTGGACTTATACCATTTGATATTTTTATCAATGACCTGGAAGAAAATATAAAATTGTAACTGATAAAGTGTGCAGGTGACACAAAAATTGGGGGAGTGATAAACAATGAAGAAGACAGGTCACCGGAGGTGGATTAGGTGTTTGTGGGGCCCTGGATCCCTCTCCATCCCTTCTGCCTGCAGTCCCTCCCCACCCCCGGCACTCCTGCTAGGGAAATGGGGTTGGGGCATGTGGGCTCCTGCTGGGGAGTGGGTTTGGGATGCAGGGGCTTGTGCTGCTCTGCTCAACTCTGCTCCCTGGCAGGAGTGCCGACTGAGTGGGCAGGCAGAGTGGGTCAAGGTGTGCCCATTTTTCTGGGGGGCCCCCAATTGGCACGGGCCCCATTGGCTCAGTGGCTAATCTGCCACTGCAGGTCACTGATTCAGAGTGATCTCAGTTGCTTGGTAAACTGGGTGCAAACAAACAATATGTGATTAAATATAACTAAATATAAATGTATAATCTAGGAACAAAGAATGTAGGTCATACTTATAAGATGGGGGACTCGTTCGTGGGAAGCAGTGACTTTGAAAAGGATTTTTGAGTCATGATTGATTAACAGCTGAACATGAACTCCTAGTGTGATGCTATGGCCAAAAGAGCTAATGCAACCCTGGGATGCATAAAGAGGGGAATCTCAAATAGGAATAGAGAGGTTATTTTAGGTCTTTATTTGGCACTAGCGTGACCACTGCTGGAATATTGTATCCAGTTCTGATTCCCACAATTTAATAAGGATATTGATAAATTGGAGAGGGTTCAGAGAAGAGCCATGAGAATTTTTAAAGGATTAAAAAATAAGCCTTATAGTGATAGACTCAAAGAGCAATCTATTTAGTTTAACGAAGAGAAGGTTAGGGGGTTTCTTGTTTACAGCCTGTAAGTATCTACGTGGAGAACAAATTTTTAATAATGGGCTCTTCAATCCTTCAGAGAAAGGTATAACACAAACCAATGGCTGGAATTAAAGCTAGACAAATTCTGACTAAAAATAGGGCATACATTTTTAACAGTGAGAGTAATTAACCTTTGGAACAATTGGTGGATTCTCCATCTGTGACAATTTTTAAATAAAAAAATATATACTCTAAGAATTATAAGTGATAGTAAGTAAGAATATTGGAAACAAAATATTACATATAAAACAAAATCATAACATGCTTTCTAGAGACTAAACGTAACAGGCTAACTTCCTGTCTAAAGAAGTTTACTTTACCCCCAAAGTCCTCTGCAATGTCTCAACCAAAGCTAATTGTGATCCCATTTTCATGAATGTACATGCACTGCCAGTTTACTTCCTGGGTGTAGAATCAGGGGTTGTTTTCTTTGCCGTCTACTTATATTCCCAAAGTTTGTTGTCTGTACTCAGAGTCAGTATAACCCTGGTTACTTGTTTTTCCTCGGAACTCTCCCCTTTTGCCTTCACATCTCTGTGATAACTCTGTATGTAAATGGGTATCCACTGTGTTAGCTTACAATGCATCTGACTGAGAGAACGTATTTTGTCTGTCAGAAACCTGTCTCTCCACTTCTGCTGTGATACAGAATCTAAGAACATACATTTTTTTCAGCATACAAGCACAACTCGTTACATAGTATCTGTACATACATTTCACAAGAATAACAATAACCATTGTGACCTCTAGCTTTCATTTAAGACTTTAGATGACATTCTTTGGTGAACCAGAATGTACAAATCAGAAACGGGATATTCTTGTAACCACTTGCCAATTGGCATTAAGGGGTTGTTGGATCATAAACCCAGTATGCCAGATTTTAATCTGGTTTCTGAGCTGAGGCTCTGTGGAGACCAGCATTCCTCTATCTGTATGTAAGTGCTTGTCACAATGGATGATGGCATAAATGAGGAATGTCACCATCTGGTTCTCTAATATCTTTTCTATTCTGTGACCTTTTTTCCCTTTTCCCTCATATTTTTAATTAATAGCATCAGTTTTACACTTTATAGAATCTGCACATAGAAGAAAAACCCAGTCAACAAATTCCACCTTAAAATAATGGTATTTGTTTTATTTTGGTGAGAGATGGGAACTCAACAATCTCTCCTGACCTTACCGTGCTTAAATCCTAAACTATCCCTTCTTCTCCCCCATAGTAGATACGTACTTTGTTATTGCTGTGAGCTGGTCTGATGCAACAACAGAAAGCAAGTGAGTGAGAGTGTTCAATTCTCAGTCCTGCCCCTATTTCCTTCCCTTGCGTGGTGGTGGGCAATCCTTGGGACCCAGGATATCCATTCAATATCAGAGGCTATTTAGGACACCTCGTCCCCCTGCTGCCATCCAGTGGAGGTGCAACAATGGAAATATAGTAGTGGTTATAGAGTTGCACCTGAGCTGTTTAATAAGACAAAGGTTGTAGACTGGCTGAGCCGGGTACTTGCTTCCCTCTTGGAATAGCAACTGCCACCCACTTAGATCTTCTCTGACTGATACTGGGCTTTAAAGAGAATACAGAGGTGCAGTCTCTTTTTCTTTTGTTACCACAAAGCCTGGTGCATGATTTCTTCAGGACTTCAGCCTATTAAGAGGGAGAAAGAAGGAACCTTGATACCATTGTGTGACCCCTTTTATACTCTGTTAGTACAAGAGGGGAATGGGAGTCTGTGTTCAAGAAACAAGCAAGGTAAAGCTAAGGGGGAGAGAAGGAAAAGGAGTGAGGAGAGAGACAAAAATGTTAGTACCCCCTGCAAACTTTGTGGTGCTGACCCACAAGACACAGTAAGGCTGATCCCCAAATCCTTGTGGAGGCAGAGATCCTTATTTTTAACCAATAGGCCAATATTGTTTAACACCAGTAAATATAATAAAAGCCTGGCTATTCTGGGTGATTTTAGCATTGAAATCCCAGCAGGTACACATTGTACCATTTAGATTAGTCATACAGGTTTAATGGCACAAAATATCAGCTGCTATAGATAGTTCCTTTTTTAATTGTAGCTACCTTTAAAAGGCAACTGTGTTGTGAGGCAGATACATACATAAATGCATCCCTATTTTATAATGTTGCACAATAGCAGCTACACCATACTAGCAAGTAATCATTTTAATAACTGTGTATGTTAATGAGCCATGTATAGACTATTTCCACCTTAATGTCCAGTATTCGCTATTTGTTTAATGCTATTGCTACCATTTAATAGATAGTGATAGCATCATTAGGTATGTGTTGCACATAGTTAATACTTGCTTTTAATCATTTTGCAATTATTTTGCTTGGTTTCAGGCAACAGAAAGAGAGTAAATTGAGCCTTTTTATCTATATATGGGTAATGTTACATCTGTGGGCAAGCTATCTGAACAGTGGATTATGATCAAACATTGTACAACACAGGACATGATCCAAGTATCCGCTCATGTGGATTTTTTCCATCAAAAATAACCTAATTTCTTCTCCTTGCTAACCACAGCGGGGGTGGGGATGGGGGTGAGGGAAAGGGAGGGAGGAATATGGGAGAAAGAATGTGGGGAGGAGGAGGAGTGAAAGAGTGAGAGAGCCTTTATGGAAGATTATGTTCTGAAAATAAAGGTTGTTTATACCTATATGCACAAGACCACCAACTCAGTGTGTTTTTTTCCTTTCTGCCCCCTTCTTCTCCTCCCCCCACTTTAAAAAGCATTTACATTACTAACCCTAAGAAAGACATAGTGTGCTCTGGTCCCTGGAAAAGCAGAGTAATTGCAAAGAAGAAGAGGATACAGATATAGAAGAGTCATTTGTAAATGTTCCTATTTAGGTCCAAGACCCCTATTTTAAAGAGAACACATGTTATTTGTAGCCCTTCTCATTCTTCATTATCAATCCACTGCGGACATTCATTGCACTATGTCAAGTGTATGTTGCACAGTTTTAAGTTGAGGATTGTGTGCACTTGTCCTTCAGAAAGCATTTCCATATGTGAGTGTGCAAGTTTGAGACATGTGCTTTTATATATATCTCCACATGTACATTTGCTGTGGCATTTATTTTCTCTCTTGGATCATTCTGAAAAGGAAGTGTATTCTCTCCATCTGCAGCATTGTTCAGAGGCACTTGAAATGCAATGCACTGTAGAGGTGGACTAAACATGGATGCTTCATGTTACCAGTTATTTCTACAGTTTACCGTTGTCCAGCTATGCTGGAAGAAGGACAGGAGACACTGGATGTGGTTTAATTAGGCCACAACTTTATTCTTAAATGTCTGGGAGAACCCAGCAGATAAAAGTGTACAGGGCAGGCAATTCCAAATTCATTTCAATATATACCCGGAGGGCTTCAATCATCCCTCCCCCTTACCCATCCTGGTCCCCAGCCAACCCGCTGCTGGGACCTCACCAACTCCTCCCTCTAATGAGGATTAAGGAGCGTCTATAAAGGAAGGGGTGTTGGATCCACCCCATACCAGTAATAGGAGCCTTTAAAGAATACCACCTTTAAATTCCTTACCAATCCATTTTATCTGACCAGTGTATCAGAGGGGGGAGGGATAGTTCAGTGGTTTGAGCATTGGCCTCCTAAACCCAGGGTTGTGAGTTCAATCCTTGAGGGGGCTGCTTAGAGATCTAGGGCAAAATCAGTACTTGGTCCTGCTAGTGAAGGCGGGGGGCTGGACTTGATGACCTTTCAAGGTCCCTTCCAGTTCTAGGAGATAGGATATCTTTATTTATTTATCCCTTCTCCATGTACATGAACTGGATATCTGCCCCATGTTTATATAATGAATTGTGACATCATAGCCTAACTCACGTTTCATGTTCTCCCAACGAAGCCCCCCCCCCCGAACTCTCTGTGGAGAAGGCGAACCCCCCCCCACTTTGCTTTGGCCAATCTTACTGTGATGGACAACTTCCTTCCCAGCCCCTCAAGGAAAGAGAGACTAGCACAGTTCCCACAGCAAATCCTGCCAAACCCTGTTATTTCACCACTTCCATGGGTGGGAGGGTAGGGGATGCTCTGCCTGGTCCAGGTAAAAGAGGGCTTTTCCTGCACTAGCATTAACTTATATAGTCCCCTCTCTCTTACAGTGGGCATGGGTCAGCGTCCCCACTCTGACCTAGTATGGAGCTGCAGAAGAAAGGCATGACAGGTTTCCGGCAAATGGGAGCTGTGAGGGCAGTGTTGGGGGCAGGGGGCAGCACGCAGAGCCACCTCCCCCCCACCAGGGGTGCACAGAGATGTGCCAGCAGCAGCCGGCCGCTTCTGGGAGCAGCGTGGGGCCACAGCAGGCAGGCAGCCTGCCTGAACGTCCCACTGCGCCGCGGGACTTTAAGTTGCCCAGACTCGGAGATCGTGAGGGGGCAGAGGAGGCTGGACAGAAATGTTAGTCATGGCGGGCCAGACAGAAATGTTGGATGGGCCGGATCTGGCCTGCGGGCCGTATTTTGCCCACTCCTGAGATAGATGCACAGAGTCTAGTTCTGGTGCAGATTCTCCAGCAGGGCAGTACTTTATCAGGGGTATTTTCTCCCAGGAATTTGCAGCTGATTACAACCCAGGCGTTGTTCATCTCCCAACCCTTATTGCCCCATCCCTCCTACCTATGCAACATTGGAGGAGATGTAGAAACACTGTGGATCCTACTCCCCCTACTGCAATAAGAGTGCCAAAGTTGTAGGACTGCATTAGAATTAAGTAGTACTCAGAATGAGTAAGGCTGATGCAATCTAGGCCCTTATTGACAAATTCAATTTTCTGAAGCCTGCAAACCTGCAAAATCACAGCTCAAAATGTGAGTTTCAGAAGGCTATGAGTGACTAAATATAGTGCCTTGGAATAAAAACCATTATCCAACCTTAATGATAGAGGATATTCCTGCTATTAGTATAGTACTGCTCAACCTATTCTGAGACTTATCACTGATTTTAGCAGATTAATTCTAATATATAATGAAGGACCTACACCATGGAAAATGAAACATAGCATATTAAAAGCTTAAAAAAACCCAAGGACTGCAATGCAGTGCCAAAACAAATCATTCTGACTTGCTTTAAAAATATATGGAGGCTTCTTCAAATATCATCAGGGATAAGTCATTATATGACTTGCGGGTTCATACATCACTGCTTTTTGCTGTCACTATGAAAAATAGGACTTTTTGTTTACTTAAAAATTTGAAATGCCATGTTTCTGTGCTTGAAAAATGAGGCGGGAAAAAGTGAGTGTCCTCCCATTTTTGAAAAATGTTTTTTTTATTAAAGCAAAGTAGAGAGGAGGAGAAGAGATCATGTGCACTCATGGAAGTAGACTGATTAGTGTTTACACAGGAAGAAGAATAACAACAGATAGGTCACTGGAGACAAAATGACCAGAATCACATAGGAAGTTGATGAAAACAGGAGCCAAGAACAAGGGACTCAACCAACAGCTGACCCATGTTTGAATCCCAATAGATATATAATGAATAAACACATGGTGAAATAAGAATTATATTTCATGATAGAGTGAGACTCCCCCTTCAGAATGCATCTGTTAATAATAAAACATCCCTTCTGGAATGAGAGTTTAATAGTTCTCGTTCATGCTTTAAATAGTAGATCACAGCAATAAATCAGCATTATGATTTTAGGGGGTACAACTTATGTAATATAATATAAAGTTCCTGGCATTTCATTTACTGTAAAATTGTTTTTTAAATATTCTTATAGGGAGATTGATCAAATAATCATGCAAATACTAGAGTGCAACCAACATTAATCTTAATTTTTGTTGTTTTTCCATTTTTAAAAGCTTATAAAAAGTAATTTAACTGTTGTGCAGGAATAAGATATTATTGTGATGGATTCTTAAAATCTGTGGAATAATAAGGGTTGAGTGTGTATGCATAACTAGATATACACACAGGGCCCCATGCTGCAAACATGCACATGCATATCTTCATTCATATGAGGAGTTCCACTGAAGAAATGGGACACATATGCAGATGTTTGCAGGACCAGGTCCCTACATTGTATAGTGGCAAACCTTAAAAACTTGCCTTTTAAAAATTTAGACAGCTAAATAACATTGCCTCAGCCTTTGCTGTATTCCCTAGGCATTCCATCATAGAAATGTAGGGTTGGAAAGGACCTCAAAAAGTCATTAAGTCCAGCCCCCGGTGCTGAGGCAGGACCAAGTAAACTAGATCATTCCTGACAGATGTTTGTCCAACCTACTCTTAAATACCGTCAATCATGGGGATTCCACAACCTCCCTTGGAAGCCTATGCCAGAGATTAACTACCCTTATAGCAGAAATTTTTACCTAATATCTGACCTAAATCTCCCTTGATGCAGATTAAGCTCATTACTTCTTGTCCTACCTCTTCCTAGCAGCCTTTAATGTGTTTGAAGATTGTAATCAGGTCCCCACTCAGTGTTATTTTCTCAAGACTACACATGTCCAGGTTTTTTAACCTTTCCTCATATATCAGGTTTTCTAAATCTTCTATCATTTTCATTACTCTCCTCTGGACTTTCTCCATTTTGTCCACGTCTTTCCTAAAGTGTGGTGCTCAGAACTGGATGCAGCACTCCAGCTGAGGCCTCACTAGTGCTGAGTACAGTAGGACAATTACCTCCTGTGTCTTACATATGATATACCTAATAACACACCCAAGAATGACATTAGCCTTTTTCATCACTGCATCATATTGTTCACTCTTAGTCAATTTTTGATCCACTGTACTCCCCAAATTCTTTTCAGAAGAATTACTACCTAGCCAGTTGTTCCCCATTTTATAGTTGTGCATTTAATTTTTCCTTCCTAAGTGAAGTACTTTTCACTTGTCTTTATTGAATTGCATCTTGTTGATTTCAGACCAGTTCTCCTATTTCTCAAGGTCATTTTGAATTCTAATCCTGTCCTCCAAAGTGCTTGCAAATTTTCCCAGCTTGGTGTCATTTGCAAATGTTATCATTTTATATTTTTGTATTCCATATAGTATATAATATATTTTATATTCCAGATAGTACAGTAAAGTGTAAAGGAAATAAAAGGAAATCTTGACAATATGGCAAATACTGAGGTAACCTTACATCATCTATTTATCTGAGGCAAAACTGGCACCTAAATCTATTTTGATATAGATAAATTGTAAAACTATTACTGTGCTTGGTGGGTGACAGGACATGTCCTGGCACCCCCACAGACAAACCCTGAAGTGGGAGGCTCCTTCAAGCTGGGCAGGACCTTTGTCTCAGAAGGCAACTGAGGAGCACGTCAGCGGTGAGACTGTGCTTCCTGCCTTGTGGAGAAAACAAAACGTTTTTTACACGTCAGAACCAGCAGTTGGAATCTGTGCCCTTTGCCATTCATAAACTGTTGTGGGGCTGTTGTTTACTGAGCTTGTGCTTGTGCCATTATTCCAGGGATGCTACCTGCTTTTGCTAACCCAACGTTCAATAGACCAGAATATTATATAACAATATTATTACTCTTATTTATTTGTAGCATGTTATAGCTACAGGCTATTTATGTAATGAAAGATATATTTTTACATATATATAAGCAAGTCTAAACACACTTAGGAACTTAGATCCCCACAGCCTTTGATGTCATCAGCTTCAGTGCATGGGCATTTATGCCATAAGAACAGAGATTCCCCCTGCTCCTACAGTACTACAAGAGGGTCTGTCCATTAGCCAGTATCGTGGCTAGCCTTTGGGCTCTGTGGAGCTTTGAGTCAGTCCTCTAGTTTGGATTAAATTATACAATTTAAGGGGAATCACAGCTTTTATTTTAAAATAAGTGTCTAGTTCTTTTCCTTGTGAAGCTAGTTCACCACTAGGGTTGGGGCTTACTTCTGTAATAGGATGTTATGTTGGGTAAGGTTGGGGAATGGATCTGAAACTCTCCATCATACATACGCTTTTTATGTTAAATAAATCAGTTAAATAAGTGTGAGGTCTATCCAAAAGAATACCTTGCTATCCTTCCCCAAAACCTTTAGGCAGGCCCTGTACAGTGTCTTGTGATAATAGTGGACAGGAATGGGTTATGTTTGGGAAAGTGGAAAGGAGACTTTTTTTTTTTTTTTGCAGTCCTAAAACAAATGCTAAAACCAGATTTCTTTGTTAACTATACAGGACCCATGACCCACAGTTCTGAGTCTGTGTTATAGTGGGCAATCATGCACATACACCCAGCCAGTTCAATACCATACACACAAGCACAAACATACACATCTCTTTTTGTGTGTGTGTATGTCTGGGGGCAGGGGGGGGACAGCTGTGGGTAAATAACACTGCCCCAAACAAGATGGAATTATATGGCTCAGCAATATGTCATAGGCCTTGTACTGCTACAGCTCATTGAGACAGGTTGAGGGGCAATTGAGTACAGCTGATATGTGTATTCTTAAAAATAACCAAAAAAAGATATACATTGTTTAATTATACACATTCTGACATTATCCCTTTCCATCTCCTTCATATGTTACTTGCATTCTTAAATTTTAGGCTCTTTGGTGCAAAGGCTATGTCTTTATCTATGTGGGGCAGAATCTAATATATTGTGCATGCTACTGGAATACAAATAAATAATAATAGAGTATAGTCAAGTTACTGTGCTGGCTGAGAGAGTGTTTTTGGTACACACACAGCCCCGAAAGTTTTGGCTACTTCCATAGGGGGAAGGACTATTAGCTCAGGAAGTATTTCAGAGAGAAAATTCAGTGGAGTATATTTTTTTCTGCCTCTGGTAGAGAGAAAAAAAAGTTAGGTACCAGCAAAACATCAGCAGAAGGAGAGCTCCTCTGTACCCGCTTCTACTAATAAAATAGACATGGTTCTTTTGCTTACTGAGCTCAAGCTTGTGTCATTATTCCAGGCCCTGTACTTAACTGTGCTATCCCACAAATAAATAGACCATAAAGGCAAGTGGGAAATATGCTGGCCCAGCATCAGAAAAAATACAACTTGCTAAAATAATAGACCAGATCCTCAGCTTGAGTAATGACCTCAACAGAGATACACATATTTACACTGGCTGAGGATCTGCCCCATTGTCTCACGCAAAGAGTTACAAATCAATGTGACCTCTTATTCCATTTAGGAGCAAAAAAAAGTTCTATTTGCCAAGTTTGGCAAGTACAAGATTATAAAGAAAGATATTGTTCCCACTTTCACACTTTGTAGCATTTTTGCACATTTAGTTACATCCCCTTGCCTATTTGAATTGGCCATTTTGAAAGCCAACAATGAAAAAGTGAGGTGTACTATTATTTGTCTGATGATCATTTATTTTATGATCATCTAGTCTGACCTCTTGAATAGCATAGATATAGAATTTCACCCAGTATTTCTTCCACTGTGTCCAATTATGGTTGAACCAGAGTATATATGAAAGAAAGACATCTAATCTTGATTTACGGATGTCTGGCCTGAGGCTTAGCTGATGCAAATCATTGTTGATTTCATCAGAACTATATTAATTTATATCTACTGTGTATATAGCATCTCTTTAATAAGCTATTCCAATGGTTAATTAAATTGTTCAAAAAATGTACAACTAGTCTGAATTTTTCTAGATTAAATTTTCATTTATTATATCTTATTATGCCTTTGTCTGTTGGCTTAATGAGCAATCGAGGATCAAATATCTTTTCATTGGATAGGTGCTTATAGACTATGATCAAGTGGCCTCTTAATCTTTTCTTCAGTAAGTTAAATAGAGTGATTTCTTAAGCCCCTCATTGTAAGGTGCATTTTGCAGATCTCATATCATTCTTGTGACTCTTTTCTGAAACTTGTCAATTTTTCAACATCCTTTTTAAAGATTTTTTTTTGTGTGTGGACAGCAATACTGAACACTAGTGTAGTAATGATCTTATCAATGCCATATACAAAGGTAACATCATCTCCCTAGTCCCACTCAATATCCCCTTATTGATACATCTAAAAGGCCACATTATCCCCTTTTTATCCATAACATCACTCTGGGAGCTCATGTTTAGTTTGTTATGACCCCTAAGTCCTTTGAGGAGTGCTTTATATAAGTGACCAGCTCTTATCATTATTTAACACTCCACCAATATCTATGTCATCTGCAAACTTTGTCAACAATGTTTTTATATATCCTTCCAGATGATTGACAACGATATTGAATAGCATTTGGTTGGTTCAGCTAGAAACAACCCCATTCACTGATGTTTCACAACAATTTGTTGACTGAGTCCCACATCAGCCATTCCACTATTTTGCTTGGGATTGATCTCAAGCTAACTGGCCTATAATTACCTAAGTCATCCCATTTGATTGTATTTGTGCTCAGCATGTCTCAAAATCAGACCACATAAGGAGGGGCTCAATTTAGTTGCTTCACTTCAGGTACTCGTGTCTGAAAATTTTGGCCCATCCAAGTTAGGTGATCAATTGTGTATCATAATTAATGAGAGGCAAACAGTGAATAAATGAAGATGTAATCCAAATGAATATGGTCATGCACAACTCACAGACTGAAAAATGTTTTCAATAGGTGTTTGTCAAGTAGTATAGAATAATGAATAAACCAGAAAAGAAATGTGTTAACAGATAATTCACTAAGAGAAAAAGATCTAAATTTGTCAAATATGTTGTATGCTACAATTAATGAGCCCAAACTATCATAACTGCTATTAACATAAGTCGTTCACCTGTCAATGTGTACTGAACATTTGTCTTCACTGATACTAACAGCCTAGTAACAGTAGCTAGTGCAAAAGTGCTCTTGAAAAAAGTTATTTAAAAAAAACAAGTCTGAGAAATGTCCCTTGTTATGCATTGACTCTTCTAATGTGTTTAGCTAATAGCTTAAAGTATGAAGATACTTGTGAATTCAGTGAAGACGTGTATGTGAATTACAAATATACATTCTGTGCATGTTTCACCAACCCCACAACCTCGTCTGTGAAACAAATGCTGAAAATTGCACCACCAGACACCTGTAGGAGAGAGTATGAGTGCAGCTGTTGATCCTTCCTCAACAGCATGCCAGCTGACAGTAATTTTATTTAGTTTGCTCTAAAAAATAAACCCACTAAATAGAAAATTCATGGAATAAATATATTTTCCCCCCTTACTCCTTCTGTTCTCCATTTTGTTTCCCTTCTCATGTGTCTGTATTTTGTTTAATTCATTTTTACTTTAGTATCAATAAAGTGGCACTGCAAGCTGGTAGGCAAAATTGTAATGCCACCCCTTGCATTCCCTGCTCAGATGAATTGCTCGATCTTCAGCTGGTGTAAATCAGTGTATTTTTTTTTATATCAGTGGAGATACAAAGATTTACACCAGCTGAGGATATGGTTCAAAGTCTGTCCATGCTTCAGACAGATGTGGGTTGGTTATGTATCACTGATCTTTATGTATGTGATACCCTCAAATATCTAGACAGATTTGGTAATTGAATTTATATTTGTTTTTCCATTTAGTTTTCAATAACTGTCTCACTATTGCTGTTATGTTATCTTTAAGTAGTCGAGAACCCTCTGAAGTATTTGCTTTTTGTAATGTAAATATTAGTGGGTGGTTGAACTACCAATGTCTAAGAAAATCATAAAATCATAGAACTGGAAGGGACTCAGAGAAGTCATCTAGTCCAGTCACCTGCACTCAAGGCAGGACTAAGTATTATCTAGACCATCCCTGACAGGTGTTTGTCCAACCTGCTCTTAAAAATCCCCAGTGATGGAGATTCCACCACCTCCCTAGGCAATTTATTCCAGTGCTTAACCACTCTGACAGTTAAGAAGTTTTTCCTAATGTCCAGTCTAAACCGCCCTTGCTGCAATTTAAGTCCATTGCTTCCTGTCCTATCCTCAGAGTGATATGGTAATGAAAGCCAGGCAAAGATTTTCAGACAAACTATTTTTAGACAAAAATTGTAGATTAGGTTGACTGAAATAATCTGTGAATTCATGTTGAACTTGCCAAATTGTTTTGGTTGGGAAAAAAAAGTCCAAAAAGTTGAAACATTTCACTTCAACGTTTTCAGAATAACACATTTTGACTTTTTGTTTTAAAAGGACTTTTTCATTTTGAGTGTTACTTTAATTTATAATAAATATTTCTAACAGGTAATTGAAATCAAATCTTTTTTTTTTTACCCAAACTCCTCTTTTTTTAACTTTCTTGGTTGTCATACAACTTTAAAAAAGAATTGTTTCAGGTTAACAATAATCTAAATTTATTTTTGATTTTTGGTTCAGCTACTGAACTGAAAATTGCTTATTCATACAGCTCTAATGATAATCACTCTTTGAGATACTGGCCTAGATTCTCAACTGGTGTAAATTAGCATAGCTCCACGGACGTCAATGAAGCTATTTCAATTTACAAAAGATGAGGATTTCTGTCCCCAGCTTCCTCAGAATTAATACATTGACTATATAAAATGTGTTTGTGGCTCAGATAAATGAATTTTTAATGCCATAGGTTATCAAAAGTCCTGAGCTAATACAATAGAGAATATCCCCTAAGAGTAAATATAACATACAGTAAAAGGACATTTTAGAAGCAGTGATGTTTATAGAATCATAAAATCATAGAATCATAGAAATGTATCTTTTTTTGTATTATGCATATTTTTTCTAAGGGAAGTCATCTCTATTGGTCTGATTTTCAGAAGTGCTGGGTACCTGCAACTCCAATTGAAGTCAATGGGGACTGTGGGTGTTCAGTACCTCTAAAATTAAGTCTTATCTTGCTGCCAACTGTGTTAATTGCACTGTGAAAAATGTACTCATTAATGATGGATTCTCTTAATTTTACTTGATTAGAAAACACTTTATGTGCAATAAATGTATTCTATCCAAAATCCTTTGCAGTGAAAATGCTCAGTAACACAGATTATTGAGACATTTTACTAGAAAGAGCTAATAAAAAATGGTAAATTTAATATATCAATTTCCACCCTCAGGATGAGACTTATTGCCATGCATAATGCATTGCAAAGAGTGGATACTGTAGCAGAGAAGAATAAAAGCTTGTTTATAACCAAAAGATGTTCTGAGCCACAAACATCAATTCATAAAATTCATCATATATTGATGCATTACTCTTGAAACTGCTGACCAAGGTCATTGTGTACTCACTGTGAGAGCAGAATGGAATAATTGTTAAATGCATTTTTCAGCAGTTATAAAGAAGTGGCAGTAGAGATGCTGTGTACATGTTTATGCAGCCTTTCATTTTGTGTGCAGTATTGTTTACTCTGCACTGTGTCTTTTAGTGTGCAATAAAATCTTTAATTAACCAAAACTAGTCTTCAGCTGTGTATGAAGTGCAATACAGTACATCATAAAACTAGTGCATATACAAATTTACTGTGTGTTCCACAGCAAAAGCTTGGGCAGGATACCATATTTTGGAAATAATAATCACAGATCCACCTTCAGAGCCAAGGATTGAATGTCAGTGACTCTAATATTGACTTGATGGGATTCATTTCCAGATTAATGAAAAATGTGATTATGAGAAAGATAATAATTAAGAACCAATGCCCATGGTTATATTATAGATATGAGAAATCACACAGATAGTATTGAGAGATCTAGTTAATCCTTGTTTTGTGTGTTCAGGTGTCAGAGTATCTGAAAGATGTAACTGCTGAACCAGCCTTCTAGTATAGCATGTATTGTATTGACATGTAGGAGGTACATTGTTATGTCAACTACTAAGATAATGTAAATTGGCAGTAGTACTGCAGGCCACCATTGTTTCTGAGGGATTTAATGTGTATCTTTCAGCATGGTTCTCATGAATTACTTTGCTGTCGTTTTCTGGTACAGCAGTTCATTAAAGAAGCGTCACCCCACAGCATGTACGGTTTTCTTGTAAACCTGTTTTGTTTAGCAAATTTTGCTCGGAGTGAAGGAATTTTATTTAGAAAAGATGGCTTATAATAACTCATCTCATTTTCTGTATTTTGAATACTTTGCAGTTTCAGATGCTCAACAGTTTACAGAAATATGTTCCTGACTTGTTTGTGCCCACTTGATACCTGTGGTGTTTAAGGAATATTATCCCATTTATTCAGTTTATCATCAAAGCAAGAACTATTTTCTCAACTTGACAGGGCTGAATTTGGGTAGGATTGTCTTCTCACTCAGCAGACTTTACTTCACCTGCTACGTGCACCTTTTTCCAATTCTAAGCAACTGTAGTGCCAAATGAAACAGATCGGTATGATTCATCTCAGCAATGTCAATGGTCCTTGTCTTTTCCTTTAACATATTGAAAAATAAACATTGGGGGCTCTCTAGTTCAGCAGAAAACATCTGCTTTTTAAAGGCTTCATGAGCTTTTCAGTTCAATATGCTACTTTAAATGAACTGAGATGATGAAAGAAACAATAATTAAGATAAATTTCTTTTAAATTGTCACTGGACTCTTTTTGGAGCTTAATTTGTGGTTTTTGAGGCTGTATAAAAAATAAAGATGAGGATTTCATTGGTAATGATCTCCACAGTGAATTATTTTCTCCCTTATAATATTTAAACAGTAAAACACCTAGGTGTGTTTTGGGGGGCCATTACTGTTTGCTTCTGATGTATTGTAAGACATGAGACCAAAGAGATCTGCTATTTCAATGATTTTTTTTCCCATATTGAAATTACATACACATTTCCAAAAGGTAGAGTCCTGCTGTGTGTGCAAATGGTTATTACACACGTAGTAGACTAGGTAGGCATCTACGCAGCATTTTGCATGCACAATTAGCCCATTTGCATGAAAAGTCATGGTTCAGTGGTTGTCACTAAAATGTTTATTATTTACTAAATCTTACCACATGGTGAGACATCTGAGATATCATATTTAGTTCCTATTCTAAATATAAGGCAAGCTGGAGCATTTCAGAGACAACTGTATAGTAGCTATTGGAAAATGAAAATTTTTTAGTGATGACCACTGTCATTGCATGTCCAATCAAAGGTCTCATTCTGCATACACAATGTGTGTGTATGTGGACTTTTGGAGTTCATATTTGAAAATTTGGCCATAATGTTTTAAAGTTTAATTAGTTTCCATGACAACTTCCAGCGTCCAATTGACAACACGGTAGTCGTCTATTTATCCACACATACCGCATAGGCAGTAGTAGTGTAGACTTCCTGCCCCAATCCTGCCAATATGTCTCAGCTCTGTTTTAGAGAACAGAAATTCCTTGGACTTTCTGCTGACATTATCACTGCACAGGTGCCAATTCATGTAATTTGTAGTGGTAGTTTTTCTGATGTGGGCAATTTTCCATTAACACCTGAACTGGAACCACTAACTCATTAGAATATAGACAGTAAGCTGAAAGTGACCTGGTGATGCATGGATCAAGTCTCACGGAATGCAGTCTTTTCAGTCTCTATCAGTCTGGGCCAGATACAAAATGGTAACCTAAATGGTTAAAGGCCACATATATCTTTTCTAATCTCCTGGAACATCCAGTCCCCCTGGGTGTTGATTATTTGATTATAGTAGTGCCTATGAGCCCCAATTATGGACTAGGACTCCATTGTGCAAGTGGCAATGGTGGGCACTTTTCAGTGAATTTTAAATTATTCTTTTAATAACTCTCAGTTACCTGCTTTCAAATCAGATGACTCTCCCTCCCATCAGAAATGATCTTTCTGTTGACCAGATCTTCCAAACATCTGGATGACTTCAAACTTTTTGTCTAAACTCTAAGAACCAAATCAGAAGCAGTACTGTATAAATGTCTCCTGTCTTTAACTTTAAATCAAAACTAAATGTTCAAAGCAGCGTGGCAACCAGGGTTGCCTTGATAAAAGTAACAGCAGCTAGGCCATGGTTTTAAATACATGATCTCTTTGAATTGTGAGAATGGTCACACTTTCCTTCAATCCTGCTTCATTTGCTTTCAGCCTTCTTTGATAGTTTATTTTTTGCTTAGAGAACCTCAGTTGGGAGCATTAAACAGCTTCAGACAGAAATTTTTAAAATAGAAACTCAAAGGGGGGACAGGAAGCCACCAAACAGCTGTTGAAATGTTTGAGTAGGGTAGGGATCAGAACTGGACTGGCCTATGCCAAGGATGGCAGTAAAGTATTAAAGTCAAAGCTTCAGATGAATTCCCATTTCAGATGAATCTGTATATTGTTTTAGAAAAATATCATGTCCTCCCACTATTCCTTCACCTATCTCCTTAACATACAGCATACTTGGAAGTCTGTTATAGGCTAAGTTCAGCTACTCTTGCTAAATCATACTTTATTCTGAGTTCAGTAGGATTTCTTGTAGCACAAAATAACACTCAAAGTGAGTAAAGATGGCAGAATATAACTATGTAAATAAGATGATATGGAAATAAGGTTGCTGATGTCTCATACTTGTCATGTACACTGTGACAAAGTTCCTCCTCTATCTTGGTGGGTCCTGCGCTTATTGGCAGATTTTCTTGCTTCAGAGATTCACCATGTGGGTTGGGGAACAGCCCAGAGACCTTCCCCTCTGGAAGAACCCACAGTCCAGGTCAATTGGGAGGTTTGGGGGGAACCCGGGCCCACCCTCTACTCTGGGTTCCAGCCCAGGGCCCTGTGGACTGCAGCTGTCTATAGTGCCTCCTGTAACAGCTGCATGACAGCTACAACTCCCTGGGCTACTTCCCCATGGCCTCCTCCAAACACCTTCCTTATTCTCACCACAGGACCTTCCTCCTGGTGTCTGATAACGCTTGTGCTCCTCAGTCCTCCAGCAGCACACGCACACCCACACCCTCTCAGCTCCTTGCGCCTCTTGCTCCCAGCTCCTCACACTCACACCACAAACTGAAGTGAGCTCCTTTTAAAACCCAGGTGCCCTGATTTGCCTGCCTTAATTGAGTCTAGCAGCTTCTTCTTAATTGGCTCCAGGTGTCCTAATTAGCCTGCCTGCCTTAACTGGTTCTAGCAGGTTCCTGATTACTCTAGTGCAGCCCCTGCTCTGGTCACTCAGGGAACAGAAAACTACTCATCCAGTGACCAGTATATTTGCCCTCTACCAGACTCCTGTATCCCACTGGTCTGGGTCTGTCACAACACACAATGTTCATCTTTGAACACTTGTCAGTTGTGCCTTTTATACATAAACATAGTCACCTCAGTATTTACAGAATTCCTTAGGTATTCTCAAATACTAAGAATATTCACCAAATACTTATTCTATTGTACTTTTTAAAAAAACAATTAATAGGGAACTCTGCAAATACTGAAGTCACATTGCCTATCTTTCAAAAGTGAAATTGACACATTTTTAAGGGCAACCACTGTACCATAGATTTACAAAAGTATATTATTATCACAATATTATCACAATGGCCCTTCAGTCAGTCAAGACGTGATTGAAGAATCTAAGGTCCATACCACACTCATATTATAAATATGCCTGAGACATGTGGAAATTATAAATATACTTGAAATGTGTGGAAATATGAATGTACCATAGACTAAATATGAAACTGAGAATAAAGCATGGATGTCCATGGAAACTTGGATTATTAGCGAAGTGAGACAGAAACTGCATTGTCATTTACTTTGCAGAAGTTTAGAAGCACAGCTTCAGAACATCTGGGGGGAAAAACTCATCTTTTTAAGAAATGTGTTATCTGGTATAAAACAGTAATGAAGAAGAAGAACCTATGGATCCTATGTAACTAATTAAGGAGACAGAAAAGTGATTCCAAAACCTCAGCACAGCTTCGGTGTCCTATGCCTAAAATGAATCTTCATGGGCTATAAAGTTATAAGCGTTGTATTTGTTTCCAAGAATGTGAGAATATCAATCAATATATCTTCTATGTAACCAGGCAGACTATGTTAGCTTTGGTTGACTTTTGCGTATATCAGTGCCAAAGGCTTTATTTTCAGCAGTCATTTGTATATTGAGCAGTTTTATCCTTTAAATATCCAAAGCTATATTAACACTTCCTATTTGCTTGTAGAAGCATATGCACTGTCTTAAAAGCAGGGATAAAGAAGATTATTTTTGTCTTGCCAGACAAAATATTAAGGTGAAGTTATTCTCTCCACTGCCATTTCCAAACATGTATGATTCATAGTCTTGTGCTGAAAAATAAATTTCGGGCTTGTTTACATTGCCCCACAGTTCAGGGGTGTGAATAGTATGGCGCACAAAAGCGCTGCACTGTAACTCCCCCATCTGGATGCTTCAGGAAGGTTCCTGGTTTGCATTAATATAGTCCTGTTTGAAGAGGACTACACTATCAACCTTTTATTTTGTGCCCAAGCCATCCACACAGGGGCATTAAAGTGCAGCACTTTGTTGAGCACTGTTATTCACATTCCCATAGTCTGAACTGTGGAGCAGTGTAGACATAGCCAGACACATTTGGAAAATATCATATGTACTGACAGCCCTGTATAATAAATTAATACAGAGTTGGTAGGGATTAAATATGTACTTGTCTGGGTATACCGCAAGAAGGACAGGAGACTTGTTATGGGTTTTACTCAGGCCGCAACTTTATTATATAGATGTCTGGGACTACCCGGCAGATGAAGTGTACAGTGCAGGCAAATCCATGCTTATTCAAATCAATTCTCCGGGGCTTTCACCAGCCCCCCTTTGTTTAATCCATGCTTATTCACATCAATTCTCCGGGGCTTCCACCGGCTCCCCTTTGTTTCCATACAGGTCCCCTAGCCGACCCATGGCTTGGACCTTACCATCCACCAGCCTCGCAAGAGGCTTAAGGAGGACTATGAGAACAGGGGGCGGGGGGAGGGGGGGTTGGCTCCCTGCCGTACCAGTCATGGGAGTTCCCAAACCCCCTCCCCCATTCTGTTTCTTTATCCAGTACCTCCTTTTAAGTCCTTTACCAGGCCATTTATCTGGTCACTGGCTGCCCTCCCTATGGAGTACCTGCATTGAACATCCACCCAATATTACAAAATAAGTTGCGACATATGGCCCATACCACCTTTTCTATTCACCAGAAAAGGTCCATCCTCACACCCGCTGTGAGGAAGGCAAAAAAACCCACACTCCACCGAAGCCAATTCTGGTGGTGTGGGAAAAATTCCTTCCCAGCCCCCCTTTAAAAAGGGTGACTAGCGTAATGCCCACAGCAGGTTCAAACCCAGCCTGCCATTCGCCTCCACTTGCTGGCTACTAGGGGAGGGAGCAGGGCCGGCTCTAGGCACCAGCAAAACAAGCTGGTGCTTGGGGCGGCACATTTTTAGGGGCGGCATGGCCGGCGCCAGAATGCCGCCCCTAAAAATGTGCCTCGGCCGCCCTAGCTCACCTCTGCTGCTGCTGCTGCTCACGCGCCGCTACTCGCCCTCCCTCCCAGGCTCTCAAGCCTGGGAGGGAGGGGGAGCAGCGGCGCATGAATCAGCTGTTTCGCGCGCCGCGGCCACTCGGGGTCTCCCCCTCCCTCCCAGGCTCTCAAACCTGGGAGGGAGGGGGAAATCCCGAGCGGCCGTGGCACGGGCGCCACTTCTCCCCCTCCCTCCTAGGCTTGAGAGCCTGGGGGGAGGAGGCAGGGAAGGGGTGGAGTTGAGGCGGGGCCAGGGGTGGGGTAATTAAAAAACAGGGGGGTGGGCGGCCAAAATTGTTTTTGCCTTGGGCGGCAAAAATCCTAGAGCCGGCCCTGGGAGGGAGGATGGGTGCTGGCTTCCTCGCTGCTTTCACATAGAGACTTGCCCCACCCAGGTTTTGTGCCTTTATGCACATTCCTGGGGGAGGGAGGTGTGAGTCATTGCTGCAAAGTTGACCACTAAGCACCTTTTGCAGCAGTTTCAGACCTTCTTCCTCCCTTCCACCCAACCACAAAGCAGAGCTGTCCTTCTTTGGGTAAGCCCACACAAATTCTGCCCCACCTTTAGCTGTGGTGCAGTCAATGTATTTGGCATTTTAATACATAATAATATTTATTCTTTAAAACTGCTAACACTTAGCAAATAATCTTAAACAAAATATTGTCAGCCACTATTGGTAAATTTTGCAATAAATCACATTTAAATAAAATATTCAGCGTATGTTGGGCTTAGCACTGGCAACTGCTCAGAACACATTTACACCAAATGTTTTATGTTATTTCCTTTAATTAATAAAACAATTGGGATTCAATATTTGCAAACTAACACAGTCCTACAGAAACAACTGTGAAATTGTTTAATTGGAAAGTTGATTTTCTGCCATTTTTGTGAGGTTCTTGAAATTTAAATTCAAAGTGCAGAGGTTAAATAACACTATTTCAATATCACTATTTCCAATTGGAGCATTTAAATATGTCTTATATGCATTGATTTTAAAAAAATCTATAAAAAGTTGCTGTTTTGTTGTCAAATAAGAAACAGTAAATTAATTTTGCCTTTGAATTATGTGCAATTGAATTATATGAGTAGGTCTTGGCAACATTCTTCTTTTAATTAATGTTTTGTCAGATCATCAATCTTACTTTCTTCCTGTGTACTAATATCCAATTTGTTTTGTATTTACTTAAATCCATCTCTTCCTCCTTAAGAAAGATTCTTATCTAGTTTATTAAGATATTTTTAATCAGTATAACAAAGGAAATCATCAGGAAAAAATAATGTTGTTCCACATGATTTAATAGTCATAAAAAACTACAATGCTATACAGTACTGCAGGGTGGTGATATTATTTTACAAAGCACTTGCTAGCAACCGGCACAAAAAGAATTGTGCATGTGATGCGGTATGAATAATGTGCCTGTTATGATAAAACATTTTGCATGGTAGCTGTCTACCCTTTGAGGCACATTTTTCCATTAAGAATATAGAAGCAGATGATTATCTCTGACCTTTTATCACTGAACTGGATGAGTAGTATTTTTACCCTCTGGACAGATGGCTTGACCATCACAGAGATTTTATTTTAGCATTGCTATGGTTCTTAGGAAGACTAAATTACATCATGGCTGAGTGACTACTAGGGTCTTCCTCTGATATACAACTGAGCTGGTGACTCATGAGGTTAGGTAGACCAAAACTAAACTAAATCAAACCCATACAAAACTGGTTGTAAAGCCAGAAAATAACATAAGCCCTTTCAAAGTTACTACCCAGCAATTTGTCGTAATTGCTCCTATTATATCAGCATAACATAACAACTCTAGGACAAGATATAATTACATGTAATCAATAGCTACTGAATTTTTAGGGAACCATGTTGTCAACAAAGTAACTAATAGGATCTTAAAATTATTTTTTCTCCAGGTGTTAAGCTGCAGTATGGTTGTATGAGAGTAATAATATGCAAGGCACTGTTTCTGCAATCATTTAAACACAAGTCTCACTGAGGACTGTTCTTTTATATTAAGTATTTGAGTTGAATGAGATAACTAATATGCATAAGATTAAGCATGTGTGTATGTGCTTGCAGGATGAGGGCCCAGATGAAGACAATCTATATAGTGTTACATTATCAAAAAATGGTCCTGTTGTATAGTCGTATTTTTATTAGCCCTACCAGTGTTTGAATAAACCAAAATGTGATTTTGTTGTAAACCAAGCTACTTGTCATAAAATTAACATTAAAAATGATAAAATATGTGAAAATTGTATAGGATTATTATTGCATTTAAATCTTACACCAACAATTGGCTACACTTTACTGCAAGTCTTGTGGAAAATCTATTTTTAAAACTGAATAAACATTATCTAGCCTTAAAGAAAAGAGATGTGTTATTACTTAAAATATGTTCACTAACAGAACACCCCAAATCAGCATTCTGAAGTAAATTAATTTAGTTTAGCAGTGCAGAATGGAGAATAATGTACCAAATATTTAATTCTCAAGATTTGATTTCAAGGAATCCTTGTTAAAAAGGCTCTGTTTTCTTCTAGATAATTCATAGTTCAGTACAGTTATTTTTCTATGTTCTTTCATCATAAGAACAGCCATACTGAGTCAGACCAAAGGTCCATCTAGCCATTATCCTGTCTTCCGACAGCAGGCCAATGCCAGGTGCCCCAGAGGGAATGAACAGAACAGGCAATCACCAAGTGATCCATCCCCTGCCACCCACTCCCAGCCTCTGGCAAACAGAGGCTAGGGACACCATCCCTGCCCATCTTGGCTAATACCCATTGATGGACCTATCCTCCATGAACTTGTCTAGTTCTTTTTTGAACCCTGTTATAGTCTTGGCCTCCACAAGTTGACTGTGTGTTGTGTGAAAAAATACTTCCTTTTGTTTCTTTTAAACTTGCTGCTTATTAATTTTATTTGGTGACCCCTAGTTCTTGTGTTATGAGAAGGAGTATATACCAGTTCCTTATTTACTTTCGCCACACCAAGACCTCAATCATATTCCCCCATAGTTGTCTCTTTTCCAAGCTGAAAAGTTCCAGTCTTATTAATCTCTCCTCATATGGAAGCTGTTCCTTACCGCTAATCATTTTTGTTGCTCTTTTCTGAACCACAATATATCTTTTTTGAAATGAGGCGACCACATCTGCACATCAAAATGTGGGTGTACCATAGATTTATATAGAGGCAATATGATATTTTCTGTCTTATTATCCATCCCTTTCTTAATGATTCCCAACATTCTGTTAGCTTTTTTGACAGCCGCTGCACATTGAATGGATGTTTTTAGAGAACTATCCACAGTGACTCCAAGATCTCTTTCTTGAGTTGTAACAGCTAATTTAGACCCATCATTTTATATGTATAGTTGGAATTATGTTTTCCAATGCATATTATTTTTCAATTTCAACATTGATAATCATAGAATCACTGAAGTGTAAAACTGGAAGAGACCTCAATAGGTCATCTAGTCCAGTACCTTGCACTCTAGGCAGAACTAAGTAATAACTAGACCATTCCTGACAGTTGTTTGTCTAAACTTTATTTAAATACCTCCAATGACAGAGATTCCACAACCTCCCTAGGCAATTTGTTCCAGCACTTAACTACCCTAACAGTTAAGAAGTTTTTCTTAATGTTCAATCTAAACCTTCCTTGCTCCATTGCTTCTTGTCCTATCCTCAGAGGTTAAGGAGAACAATTTTTCTCCCTGCTCCTTGAAATAACCTTTTATGTACTTGAAAACTGTTATGTCCCCTCTCAGTCTTCTGTTCTGCAGACTAAACAAACCCATTTTTTTCTCAATCATTCTTCATAGATCATGTTTTCTAGACCTTTAATAATTTTTGTTGTTGTCCTCTGGACTTTCTCCAATTTATCCATGTCTTTCCTTAAATGTGGTGCCTAGAACTGGACACAATACTCCAGTTGAGGCCTTGTCAGGGCAGAGTGGAATGGAAGAATTACTTCTCATGCCTTGCTTACACTCCTGCTGATACATCCCAGAATGATTTCACTTTTTTTGCAACAGTGTTACACTGTTGACTCATATTACCTTGTGAGTCACTATAATCTTCAGATCCATTTCCACAGTACTCCTTCCTAGGCAATAATTTCTCATGTAGTATGTGTGGAATTGATTGTTGCTTTCTAAGTGAAGTATTTTGTCCTTATTGGATTTCATCCTATATACTTCAGACCACTTCTCCAGTTTGTCCAGATCATTTTGAATTTTAATCCTATCCTCCAAATCACTTGAAACCCTTCAAGCTTGGCATCTTCCACAAACTTTATTAGTGTACTCTCTATGCCATTATCTAAATCATTTATGAAGACATAGAACAGAACCAGACCCAGGACTGATCCCTACGGGACCCCATTCAATATGCCCTTCTAGCTTAACTGTGAGCCACTGTTGGGAATGACTCTTTGGGAATGTTTTTCCAACCAGTTATGCACCCACCTTATAGTAGCTCAATCTAGGCTATGTCTTCCTAGTTTGCTTATGAGCTGGTCATAAGACACTATATCAAAATCCTTACATAAATCAAGATATATAATATAATATAATATAATATAATATAATATAATATATCCTTTTTAATAAAAAGTCAAAATGTTAAAAAATTGAGTTATTAATTTAAAGCTTAAAAGCTTTAAAACCATGATACCCAAAAGATTTTTAAAAATATTCCACAAAAAATACTAGAGTTCTTTTCACAATCAACAAAATTAAACAGTGAAAGAAACAACATAAGAGAAATATAACTGCATAGTTATTCATGTAGCAAAGAGAATAAGAAATAGAGAAACCAAAAATACAATAGCAATACACGTGTGCCGGGGAACTCCATGCTTATATCATAAATGGACCAAGCTGTGAAAGTTAGCCGGTCTCTTGGTTCTTTTTGAAATATTATTCTGTTCATTTTTTTAAGGGAGCCAAGTTATGTTGAAATCAATGGGCCCCATTTTTGTATTGTCTGCAAGCTTTTCCATTAGAAACATGTCCCAGACCCATTTAAACCACGCACTTATAACTGGGGAGTCTTTCTTTTTCCAGCATGTGGTTCAAGTGTGATCAAAATCCCACTCAAGTCAGTGGAAAGACTTCCATTTTTCTGTTCTTAAATAATGATAGAGAAATTCTGAGCCTAATTTTCTCCCAAAGTCCCAAGCTATGCAACACCAAGACTTACCAATTTTGAACACTACATCATCTCTGCTCCTTTATCCTCTCCCTGTCTGTGCAACTGTAGTAAACCCTATGCTCTAACCAAGAGGGAGCCATTGCTGAAGGAGAGGTGAAAAAAGTCAAAGTCCCCATGCGTCTCATGGAGCAAAGTCCGGGGGATTTATTGTTCCCTGGGGAATCACAAAAATTGAGTTTTTATTGCAAATGTGTAAAATACATTGCCTATCTTCACTCCAGTAGCTCCAGAGGATAGTAATTTGTTTCTGGTATAGGACACAAGAATATCTGAAATAAACTTCTGAGATCTAAACTGACAGAAAACAACAACCCCTTTCCCACTCCAGCTCTGAGAGCCAGTGTGTTGGCAAAGGGCAGAACAAAGGCCAATCCATTTCCCAACCTCCTTGTAATGGGGTTGGCAAGCAATGGGTGCACAAATCCTGTTTGCTCCTGCATGCCCACACTGTAGGTTCAGGCAACCCATACAGGGGCATTAGAGGTTTCTTACTCCTCCTTACTCCCTTGTACAGGTACACAGTCCAGGGCATAGTTGAGTCTTTGGACAATAGACTGTGCATAAATGAGTACCTGCTAAAGGAAAAAAGATGTTAAGAATGAGTAGTATTGTGCCACAAGGTTATGTACTATTTATCATGGATAAAATCCTGGGCTTATTTTAATCCATTGCAAAATGTGCTTTGACTTCAATGGGGCCAGAATTTCTCCCCACATTTCTACTTTTACAATAAAATTTGTATAATTTGCATTAATGACCTGGAAGTTGCATCTCAAATTATCGCATGTCCTGCATTACCACATAAATAAGCAAACATAATTTTCAAATCAAAATGTACTTAATTTAAAGTTAAGTATTTTAGTAATCACTGATTATGCTAGAAAATACACTGTATTATTATAAGAGAATTAACATGAATTCCATACAAACAAGGGGAAAAAAACTGATTTTATTGTTGGAGGGAATAGTACTATTACAATGAGGATTTCTAAATTTTCCCCTAAGTGACCCAGCTTTTGCTAGAAGCTTTTCCCAACTGTGAAACTCACTATTGCTGTATTGATTTGGATCAAAAAACAAATGTTAGTCATGGGGTTAACAGGAAAAACTTGTAATTACTGATACTTCAGCAGTATGAAGTAATCATAAAAGTCCCTTTGCAATAGAAAACAATGTAATTAGCTTTACATTGCAACAGATTCTAGGGAGAACACATCCTTCCTCATTTTGAGCACAATCTTAAAGGAACACCTTTGGATTGACATTCTTAAGGTCTAGAAACCTGTTTCTTCTGTGTAATTTATTCCATATAGTCCCTTTTTTAAAAGCTTTTACAATCTGTCGATACATTTTCCATGGACTAGAATTTAATTTGGTATAAAAAGTTTCAGTCCAAGAGTCATCGTCCTTTCTTTTTGTACAAATAGCCAAGAACAAACCTTTATTTGGGCAGAAGGAGTTACTAGATAGGAACAAAGCATTATGTCTCCCAAAGGTCAAGCATGCAGCCTTCACGGTATTGCAAGTACGTACTCACCCAGAGCATTTAAGGCTGGAACTCAGATCGCCTACATTGGAGTGGGTAAAGCTGGAATTTGATCATGAGGCTGATACTTATTGTTATATTCTCCAGTGTTCTATTACTAGTACAGCTTGGGGTTTTGTACAAAATAGCGGCCTACACTTTCATGATTCTGAGCACCTTCTCAAATCCCTTTGACTTCAGTGGGTTTTGCGGATACTTAGCACCTCATAGTATCAGAACCCATGGACAGGCCAAAATCATATTGCATGTATATCTACAGTAATAGGTAAGCACCTAAATATATTCTTAGCACATAAGGAAATGGCTAGATTTTCAGTAGGACTAGTATCCATGGGTCTCATTTGGTGTGGATAATTAGAATTTCTAAAAATCATGCCACTTATTTAGGTGCCTAAATATGCATTAAACAATTTTGGTCAATATTCTAAAAAGCTACTATATGCACCTGCGAGCTTCAATATGAATTCATGCAATATCTGATAACATTCTCTTGTTACACTGAGTAAAATAGATTTATAATAAGGTAACATATTATTTCATAGCAACACTCACATATTTTGATAACTCCAATGAGAATTAGGAAGCTACTATGAATTTTCATTACACATGCAATTATATTGGTACAATATTTTGTTGTACTAATATTGTCCCTAACCTAGTCATTATCAACATGACATACTAAGTGTCGTCAGATGCTACCGGTGTGGTGCTCTGCTCTGTTCAATGTTGATATCAATTGGCTGCGTGCGTGTGTTCCCTCTGTGTGCTGCCCCAGCTCTGCGCAGATAGCTGACACAGCAGACCCTGAGAGAATCCCCAATGACCACAGACTCTAGTAAGGTATGAAGGCACGTCGGCCAGGTTTATTGCCTTTAGAGATACACAGTCTCCAGCTCCCGGGCAAACGAAGTCCAAGGTGCTGCTAAGGTGCGGCTACCCAGTACATATGTGCTCCCTTGACAATGGACTCAGCTCAGTCAGTGGCGGGACTTTCCACTGCCCCCTAGGCCGGACAAAGATATCCACTCAGGGATGCATTCTTATACACAGATACAAACAAGTTACACATCACTCCTGACGTATTGAGGTGCAACCCCTCTACGTAGCAAGGTACAACCCCACTACGTAGTAAGGTGCTGCCTCTCACCTTGTACATTTTGGTTCAAACAAAGCAACTCTATCCATCATTTTCCCCTTTTGGCCCTGTCATTGGGATGGGTCAGCTTGTTCCTTGTTGTGTGTGGAATGTACAAGTATGCGAATGTTCTGATGTCTAGTGTTCAGTACCTTTTAGGTATGTATCTTCTTGCCGCATCAGCCCTTTCCTTGCCAGCTTCTGTGAGCAGGGCCTGCCTCTGGCTCACAGCTTCACTTTGCTTTATGTTAGCAAAGTCTTGACCATTACTTTAGTTCAGGCCTTAGGCCTCATACTGGGCCTCTGATACCAAGGTTTTATGTCTCAGGGCCTCCTCTTACTATACTAAGTATTCCCCCTCTGTGGTTTCTCAAGGGTACCCACTCTAGGATCCCAGCTCCCCAGCCATCGATTCTCTTGGTCAGAGACCTATGTCTCTTTCCCTCCTGAACAGGGGTTTTCCTGGCTGCACAGTTCCCTACCTACGCTGTTATATCCCCAGCAAGCTGACCAGCTTAAAAGGTTAGCGTTTGCACTTTGCTTTTTCTCCAAAAGTTATGAACAGTATAATTGTTCACAGTTACAAGTTACCACACAGCTCTTTATAAGCACATTTTATTCTTAAGGCAAATGAATTACAAAGAAAACTTATTTAAAAATAAAAGAACATACACGCATGCTAAAAAGCTTACCACAGTTCCCCCTAACTCCAACCTTGGGTTCTGATAGGTATCTGTGCTTACAAGTTCATAATGCCAATGAGTAGTTCAGTCTTGCCTTTGAGCGTGGCCTAATGTAACAGTTGAGCAGCAGACAATGACCCACTTCTCAGGGCATAGCTTCAAAAGGCTGGGTTTTGCATAAACGGGGGTCAGGAATTTGCATTCACCTCCCCCTAGATATTCCAAAATTCCATTTTTGGCTGATACATTGTTCTATATAGTGCTTTTAACCTCCAGAGCTTACATCTGTCATATTGCCCACTTGGAAAGGTTACATGCAATTCTAGCCCAAAATAAGAACATAAGAATGGTCATACTTGATCCCTAAGCCCTTTAGCATTCATCAACCCTTAACCAGGGGACGGGGCTACTCAGGAAGACCGGGGCTTTAAAAAGCCAGCTCCTAAGTGACCAGAGGAGTTAACAAACAGGAGCGGCTAACAGGGGAGTTTTGCAATGGAGTTTTCCAGGTGAAGGAGGAGTGATTATGTAATCCTTGGGGTAAGTTTGTTGTCTATTGTGTGTGTGTGTGTGTGTGTGTTTCTGGTGTGCTTGCTGCTTGACTAAAATATACTGTGTGGTCTGTTTGTTTGGGGGACCATGTGCTGACTGTGTGTGCTGAGCTTAGTGGCCTGTTATGCAAGGCTGCGAGCTGAGAGCTTCTTGATGAGGTTTTGATCCCTAAGCACTTTAGCACCCATCAACCCTTAGCCAGGGGGCGGGGCTACTCAGGAAGACCAGGGCTTTAAAAAGCCCGCTCCTAAACGACTAGAGGAGCTAGCGAACAGGAGTGGCTAATGGGAATTTTGCGAGGGAGTTCTCCAGGTGAACCTCTAGTTTTTGTGTTATGAGAAGGAGTAAATAACACTTCGTTATTTACTTTCTCCACACCAGTCATGATTTTATAAACCTCTATCATATTCCCCCCCCCCCTTAGTCATCTCTTTTCCAAGCTGAAAAGTCCCAGTTTTATTAATCTCTCAATTCATTTAACACAATGGATCCCAGAGGTGCTTAAACTTAATTCAGTAAGTCCTCCCAAGGCTATGGCAGGAAACTGCCATATCTGTTACAATCATAGTACACAAGTATTATTATTATTACACCAGTTTTAGATTATACTGAGTTTTTGATTTTCAATGACACTAATATACATAATAAATAGAAAAAAAAATAGGTCATTATTAATAATACATTTGTACTACACCACTGTCTGCACTGCATCCAAATTAAAAAAAACTTCATTGTTAAAGACTGTTGGATAAAAAACCGATTAAAGTTTTATATTAGTAAGAATTGCCATTAAAATTATTTGCACCACAGAGGGACTGGACAGTAGCATTATAATAGGAAGATTGAACAATGAAAAAAACCACACACACACAGACAAAGAGAGGGGTTATAACAGGTTTACTTTCTATTGCTAGATTCATGAAAACATACAAAAGGTGCAGGGCATCTAATCATTTTAATGGGCAAACAAAATATAAATTGGTCAAATGACAGGCTTTAAAGAAGCAATTTCTTACCATCATAAAATTGCATCTTGGAACAATTAATTCTGTAGCACACAAGAGGAGAGGTAATATTCAACATAGTTCTAAGTGACACATTGTAGATGGTTCAAGAAGTAACTATAAGTGAGGCACCAGGGTATATCTACACTATGGAGATGATACCAGTGTAGCTAGGCTGGCATAGTCCTGTAGTGTAACTGCAGCCTATGCTGTCAGAAGGGGTTTTTCGGTTAGTGTAGGAATACCACCTCTCTCAATTACATTAGCTATGTCAATGAATACACTCTTCTGTGATACAGCTGTGTCTATGCTGGGCATCATATTGGAGCAGTTACGTTGTTTGAGGTGCGTTTTTTTCAAATCCCTGACCAACGTATTTATGCCAAAATAACTTTCAAATATAGACCAAGCCTTTGTACCAGAGTAACCAGAAAATAATTAAGTTCATAATCTGCAGAGGAGAAATTGAACAAAGATTTTAGATGTAAAAAGAATGGGAACATAATAATATAAATACTATAATGTCATTATATATATATATAAATGATACATGCCCACTTAGAAAACTGTGGTAAAGTCTGATCCCCCTGTTTCTAAATACATTTGCAGAAATACAAGGGGGTTAAATATAAGAAAACTAAAGCAAAGAGAGGTTAAGTAAGTTGCTCAAGAAGTCTTTCAAAAAGTTTACTCTTGACCCTGAGCCCTGACCACATGACCATCCTTCCTCTCCTTTTCCTGCTTTTAGAGTCAGAACATTTAAGTGTTTCATCTGTAGTTTTAAATGATATGGAGTATTTATTCAAACACATTGATTGAAATGAAACATCAAGTATGCTGGGCCACATTGGAAACTGGTGTTAAGGTCAGTAGAGGGGTTAAAAAAGAAAAGATTTGACTTGCTAAAAGGAACAAAAAAATAACCTGAATCTGTCAACCCCAGTGTGGAAATTGTGCTGTTAAAAACAACATGTTGGCATGTTAAAAACAACATGAGCCAACATATGGCAGAAATCAGCAAAACCTCCGCCAGATAGGAAAACATGTTTAAGCCACAGGTTATCAAATAAATGCAGATACAGCAAAATCAAACACCAGAGGGAAACAAAAGTGTAACTGAAAGAAAGGAAGTTTTGCCTGTATACATACAGAGATAAAAGCAATGGAACAAAATAAAATGAAATGAAATGTACCTCCTCTCCTTCAGAAGTGCACATTCTTTGCCTTGAAGGCATATATCAAAAGGCCATACAGTGCTGAATGGAACCACATGTAACCACACACAGATTTATTTTAATTATTTATTTATTTTGATTTCACATATTTAAAACAAAGAAAAAAGACTCTTGTCCCAGACTTTGAGGTCCCTAGAAAAATATTTGCAATACAGTATATACAGTATTACATTAAAGAAGAATAGTAAAGCAGATGCAAACCTAACAAAATATATAACTTCAGCAGAAAACATCGCAACAACAAATCGCCCACATCCAGCCCCCACACCTCAACCTTCTCCAAATGTCTATTCAAAAAGCTGGACTTTCCATCATTCCCTGAAAATCAACAGATTGGGGTATTTTGGACTATGGGATGGAGAGGTTAATTCCAATTTCAGGGCGACTTAATGGAGCATACCTTGCCAGCAATCTCCCTTTCTTTTAATTTGGAAAGGATCCCTTTTAGCATATAAGCCTGTTTGTTAGCCTGAGATAGAATTTTGGGTTTGACTTTTGATACTCATATATCCTTACTAATATGTGTGAAGAACAAAGAAGAAAGATACTGGGTGCTGCATTTCCCACAACCAGATGGGACTTTTAGTATAATGGGAAGAGATAAGAGATGGAGTTAAAAGTGTTACAGGGTATGGTGGGAGTGTAATATATGAGCTTATGCTGGAAGGCTGCCTGATTGTTCTCTCAAGTCAAGGTCAAGCAACCAGTTGGAAGGGGCAAAGGGAGTTGTGAAGGGAGGCATACGACACACTAAAAGCCAAAGAAAAGCCTGGCCTTGTCCAGAACACTCGTTACCCTCCCATGGGATACAAAAGAGGTGGGACAAAGACCCAAGGTTCACGACCTTCTAAAATGAAATATGACCATAAGTTGTAAGTTCAGCGGCAGCTCCAGGCACCAGTGCTCCAAGAGCGTGCCTGGGGCAGCAAGCCGCGGGAGGCGCCCTGCTGGTCCCTGCGAGGGCAGCAGTCAGGCAGCCTTAGGCGGCATGCCTGCGGGAGGTCCGCCAGTCCCTCAGATTTGGTGGCAATTCGGCGGCGGGTACGCCGAAGCCACGGGATCGGCGGACTTCAAGCAGGCATGCCGCCAAAGGCAGCCTGCCTGCTGTGCTTGGGGCGGCAAAAAAGCTAGAGCCGCCCCTGTGTAAGTTGTAGGGGCGTGCATGGCAGGTATATTTGGGCCTGCTAAGAAGGAGGAGGTGGGAATGGGGAACGGAGCATAGGCAAGGCTGCGGCATCAGAGCTGGGAAGGGGGACACGGGGTAAAGGCTCTGCGGCATCAGAGTTGGGAATGGAACACTGGGAAACAGACTGCCAGCATATAGAGCTATGGATATACTTGCTTGAAACTAACCCCAATAAACATCACACTGCCTGCACTTTGGACTTCTTGTCGTCTGCTTTCTGTCTGAGTGACAAGAACCAGGGGTGGGGTGAAGGGAAAGCCCTCTAACAATCCCTAATTGCAATTGTAACATTAAGTCATTTGGAGAGTCGTGGTCTCTTAAACAGATAGATCCAGGATATTCAGTTCTCTTAGTTCAAAACAAGACCTTAACATTCCAACTGGAAGTCAATACACAGCAATGAAGATCTTGAAGAATTAGCATTATGTACTCATGGTGACTGCAGTTAATTTGGCTGCTATATTCTGAATGGGCTTCCGCTTCCAACTGAATCTGAGATAAAGCTCCACATACCGCACGTAGAAGCAGCCTGATTGAGAGGTGACAAAGATAGGAATTATGTTGAGATTCATGTCCAAGAGTAAAGGATATGTCCAAATGTACATGCATTTCTACAGTACATGCATAAACCCAGGGTCTAGAAAAAATATCAGACAGGGAAAACAACAGGGCTTCAGATACAGGGGGCAGGAGGAAAAAGTGGATTTATTCCACCTTTGTGAATCCCCAGTTTTGGAGGCATAAAGGGGCTGTGTCACCTGGCATAAGTTAGTGTAGCTTACATGGCCAATGGGCTGTTCCAGCAGCTGAGAATAACCAGAATGCACAGCCACACCTTTTCCGCAGACATACCCCTTGGACCAGAGATTTTATGGAGGGGTGATATGGAGCCATTGCACCAGCTGTATGCGACTTGGGCATTTCCCCTATGCAGGAAGAATTCCCAGGAAGCTGGATAAAACTTATTTTATGGAACAAGGCAGTGAATTTAGCATTAGTCCCCAAATCTGCCTTCACACAAGCACAAATCTCATTTGATTCTGAGGGTATATGCATCTGTGTAAATGAGGGCACAACTTGACCCCAAACCTCAGCTACCAGAACTTGAATGCAATCAAACTCAACATAAATGAGAAAAGTAATAGTGAAAATTAAAATGAAAGAAGAAATGGCTGTGAACCGATTTCAGCACAGTCCATGCACATCTGTCCCCGACCTTCTACAAATGATAGTAATACTAATCGGGTTTGTTGTTGTTGTTTTAATACTAGCTGCAGCAAGATGGGAATTGCCTGAATAGCTATTGCCTTTGACTTTTTGTAGTCATTTACATTTGCAAAAAGTGGATGTAAAATGCTACTGTTCTGTCTTAGTGGTGATTTACAGCCATTTTGCACTCTTGCATTCATTTTGCACAGGTGTACATTACTGTAGAAGGTGAAAGGCAGTAAAATGTAAAGTGTAACATCTCCACCTATGAAACTTCACATACTACTTTTCTCAAAAGATCCAATTTAAAAGAAACCAGCAACTCACTGAAAAATTAAAGTATACATTTGCTTTCCAAATTTCAATGAACAGCAATTTTTCTCAGGAATGATTTATAAAATGTAGGCTATTTCTAAAGCTTTGGGGAGGTATTTGATGGATAATCATACTTTGGTAAACCTACCTCCTTCAAGCTCATGAGATAACTGATGTTTGCCTGTGGGGGATAGTTGATAAAGTGTAAGTGAAAATTGCTGCATTGAGCCACTAAGCCTCCAGAGGGAATAAGGTTTGAGCATCACAGAGATGTAAAATATATTAAGAGTGATAGAAAATGATCTTGATCCCAAAGGAGGACTTTTGTTTAAAAAGTGTGTGATTATTAAAGTCACCATTGGCTTTAATTGCTTGATTAATTAGGAACATAGTCTAGATTTATAAACTGAATAGTCATTTTCTAAAGGGAGCTTGATCACCAGGCAATTTCCTAATCCAATCACAGCCTAAATATTTTTTGCCCTAACTGTAAGTAAAACCAGTCAAAGAATATGTGAGATTCACCACTTTCCTCCATTTCTACAATCTTACTTGTGAAACATTTTTATCTAAAAAAAGTCAGAACTTCTCAAACCTAGCAAAACTTATATTTTTCATACTGTCTATTGAGCCTGAGTTGTAGGTCTGAAGGTCATTATTTGTTTAAATATAGTAGTGGTAGGTTTTATATGCTCAAACGAAAATCTGTCACCTCTGTCTTTTCAAATAGGCTTCCAGCAATATATGGGATAATTTAGTTAATCTATATGCAAATATACATACACCATCCTTCTCTCTTACTACAAAAAAAGTAATTGAAGAGTTACAAGCTGGTTTTACCCATTTAGGAGAATGGTTTATGAGCAACAAATATTTTACATTCTAAAATAAAATGTTCTTTAAATCTAAGATTCAAATAAAAGATTAGAAGAATGTGAATGAAACGGTGTAAGTGGCAAATTGGGCTTCAGTGCCTAAGAATATAGTGTGACATAACTCTTGTCTCACTTTTGAATATGATATCCTATTTTGAAATTAAATCTATCTACCAAAAATTGATTCACCATTAGAATTGACTTAACCATACTGGAATTTTAGGAGCTAGAAAATGGTAGGCAGTGGACAAACCTAAACATTCATTCTGCTTCTAGGAAAGTTACTATCCTGATGTAGAATGTTCCTTGCACAATATAGGATATAAATGTAATGAAAGAAATGCTCCTGATTTTCTATTTTTATGCATGTGGTGGTAGCCACTATATCCTCAAATGAGCTGTCTCTCACTTTTTTTTACAGCTCACATACAACTTGTCCTTTGCGGATCATTCCTTCCTCATTCATTTCCATCAATGTGGAGAGGGCTGCTGTCAGCCCTCACGCCCTCCTAACCTGATGCAAGCCCATTGCTGGGACCCCATCGCCAATCCCTCATATGAGGATTAAGGGGGAGTTAAGGATTAAGGGGAAGGGTTATGGAAAGGAGTTTTTCTCCTCTGTATACCAGACATTAGGAGCCCCAACTTCATTTCAAGGCTTATTTAAGGGAAGCCTTCCCCTAAGACCTCTTTCAATTCTGGTTTATGAGGGAAACAGACCCCCTATGGAACAAGTACCAGAACTGGACAGCTGGCACTTCCTACGTTGCGACTACATGAACCATACCTCCTATTGGGTCCTGGAGCAGCTGCTGTAAAGGTGATAAAACCCACCCAATCTGGTGGGACCAGCCAACCTGTCTGTGGGGGAAAGATTCCTTCCCAGTTCCCCAAAATTGGCAACTAGTGCAATTCCTGCAGCAGTGAAGTGTCTCAAAACCTGTCCCATACATTTTCTCATCCTTCAGTATTATGGTGGGCTCTTTACTGCATTATTGTGGGAATGGTGCATGTGTGTTTAAGGACTGCACATGTGAGAGGTTAGATACCTTAGGATGTTTTTGGATGTTTTTGAGATGAGTCTTTTCCAGTGGCTGCCTAGCATTTAGGTGTTTTCACAACTACTGATAATTATTAGTCATGTTGTTATTTTTTTGTCATGATACATACAGGATACTTTACTCCTGGAAGAAACCCAAGGACTCATGATTTTGCTGATAATTCAACTCAAGAGTTGTCAATCCCTTCTGGGGCACATCTGGCTCTTTCCTCATGGTGGGGGAAACCATGGAGCCGCAGCAGCAGTTAAAGTGAGAGACAGCTTCCGTGAATTTTTGTTTATTGGCTGTGACCTGTTCATGAGTTTTACTAAAAATAACCATGACAAAACCTTAGCCTTAGTAATAAAGCTTTCTGGGGCACTTTGACAGTTTGAAACAATAACTATGTCAGATTCCATGGACTCTCTGTAGTGTGTCCCAAAGTCTCTTCCCCAACAACGGAGTCCTAAGAACTTGAGCACTCTTCATTTTTTTTACAAGTGCTCAGATCATGCCATCACTGTTTGGATCTGATCCACACTTGCCCAATCCCCATTGTAAACAGACACTATATTTAATTAGGACCTATCCCATGGCATATTTAGGAAAATCTTTTGTAAATTGAATTTTCTGAGGTTTGAGTTTAAATGAAAGTGTTTCTTAACTGAGGGCCAAATTCCATTCTCAATGAATGCAGTGTAAATTCAGAGTAAATTCACTGAGGCCAACTGAGTTAATCTGGATTTACTCTGGTTTTACCAATATTGAAATCTGGACTCTAATTTTTATTCAGAATAACAGGCCAGACTGCCTAATAATTAAAAAAAAAAACCCAAACCTCAAGTATGACTGGATGATTGCAGATTCGATCCCCTATTAAGGAAGATAGTGGAAAATTCCACCCAAGCATGTAGCACAATCAATATACTATTATTACTGGCAGGGGGCTGATCCAGCACACAGAGAATTCGGTAGCAGCTCTAAATTATGCTAGACCACTACATGAGTGGGTTGTGGCCAGAGCACAGCATGTTCCAGTCATACCCTCTACTGCCCCTCAAATGCCAACCACCCAAGACATCCTGCTACACTGGGAGGTGGGAGAAGCAGGTGGTGTAGAGCTGGCTGTACCATCTTTAAGTGATCCTCGAAGATCATTTTGTCAGGGGAATCCCAACTATCATGTATGTTACAAAAATCCAACTCCCCAACTACCTGCTCCAGTGGCACAAAGGGAACTGAGCTGGGGATCATAATCTGGCCCAGAGGCTTTAAGTACAAAATCAGCAACAGGAGTTCTTTCAAATCCCAGAGAATGTGCAATGATATTCACTTTGTTAGATGTGTTAAAAGAATTTGAAATGAAAGCCCAATAAATGAAATTTAATTTTAAAACATATTGATAGACTACGGAAACTGCCTGTTAAGTCATAGTATCACAAAGCTGTTAGTCTACAGCTGGTGAAATCAATTATTTTCAGGTGTGTCTCTGTCCTTGGAGATCAAATATGTGATGTGGCAATCATGATTGTTTCAAAGGCTTTGAGTTAAAAAAACTTAAAATGGCTTTAAAAATAATAATAAAAAAAGATAACAGCTTTACTTTATTGGCACTTCAGTCAATTGATTTTCTTAGAAAGCCCTTCATAACTATCTAATAGACAGACTCTGTATTACCTGTCTTAACAACCTGCCATTGAAAAACTGAAAACAATTTTCTTTTCATTTGAAGATGGGTTACATAGTTTAGTGGAGACTGAAGTTTTGATTCTTAAAGTACACATTTTGCCAAGTACTTTGAAGGTTTTTAAACTGAAATGAATTACTTACATTAAAGGTTATCTAAGAAAAGCTTAATGATTTTAAGAAGTTCAAGAACATATTACTTACAACTCAAGAAGCTGTAAATACACTTTTGTGTCAACTGAGACTCACATAAGAACATAAGAATGGCCATACTGGGTCAGACCAAAGGCCCATCTAGCCCAGTATCCTGTCTTCTGACAGTGGCCAGAGGGAATGAACAGAACAGGTAATCATCAAGTGATCTGTCACCCATTCCCAGCTTCTGGCAAACAGAGGATAGGGATACCAATGTTTTAAAGCCCATATCTGGAACTGTGCAATCCTAAACCCAATATGAAATAAACATGTGTTATTCACAAGAAAGAACTACTAATCCAGTCAGAAAGCCTTTCTGAAAATGAAAATAGAGTAATTAGAGAATAAAAGACATATACCTGTAAATTAGAATGTTACAAACATATTGATTGTATGCAGTGTTGTAGCCATGATTGCCCCAGGATATTGGAGTGACAAGGTGGGTGAGTAATATTTTATATTGGGCCAGCTTCTGTTAGTGAAAGAGACAAGCTTTCAAGCTTTCAGAGTTCTTGGGTCAAAAGCTTGTTTCTCACGAACAGAAGTTGGTCCAATAAAATATATTACCTCACTCATCTTGTCTCACAAACATATTGAGGAGTTCTCATCACTTTGCTTTCACGGCTGGCAAGATCCCTGATGTAGGAAGATGTTTTTCCCATACTGTATATAATTCTGTCCACAGTTGCCTATTTTGTCTTTTTCTTTTATAATGCACAGAAAACTTTATCCTCCTTTTAAGGGCACCGGAGCCCCTGAGGGCCCTCCCTGCCCAAGGGCCAGCCCCACCCCTCCTCTTCCCCCAGAGGCCCCGCCCCTGGCCAAGCTGGAAGCCAGGGTGGGGCTGGTGAGTCTGGGGTGGCGTGCGGCTGAAATCAGCCTCTTGCCCGTGTCCCTGTTCCTTGGGCCCCCTCCCAGGGAAGGTGGAGGGACCCAGACTCCCCACAACTTTTAATGATCTGGAGGATGGCATGGACTGCACCCTCAGCAAGTTTGCAGATGACACTAAACTGGGAGGTGTGGTAGATACGCTGGAGGGTAGGGATAGCATACAGGGGGACCTAGACAAATTAGAGAATTGGGCCAAAAGAAATCTGATGAGGTTCACCAAGGACAAAAGCAGAGTCCTGCACTTAGGATGGAAGAATCCCATGCACTGCTACAGACTAGGGACCGAATGGCTAGGCAGCAGTTCTGCAGAAAAGGACCTAGGGGTTATAGTGGACGAGATTATAAAAAATGTATATATATTTTTTTATTTTATAAGCTGGATATGAGTCCACAGTGTGACCTTGTTGCCAAGAAGGCTAATGACATTTTGGGCTGTATAAGTAAGGACATTGCCAGCAGATCGAGGGATGTGATCATTCCCCTCTATTTGGTATTGGTGAGGCCTCATCTGGAATACTGTGTCCAGTTTTGGGTCCCCCACTACAAGAAGGATGTGGAAAAATTGGAAAGAGTCCAGCGGAGAGCAACAAAAATGATTAGGGGGCTGGAGCACATGACTTATGAGGAGAGGCTGAGGGAAATGGGATTGTTTAGTCTGTAGAAGAGAGGAATGAGGGGGGATTTGATAGCTGCTTTTAACTACCTGAAAAGGGGTTCCAAAGAGGATGGATCTAGACTGTTCTCAGTGGTATCAGATGACAGAACAAGGAGTAATGGTCTCAAGTTGCAGTGGGGGAGG
>NW_020664420.1:58298412-58300276 GCF_002925995.2 Terrapene triunguis
CCTGGAAAAATCATGGAGCAGATCCTCAAGGAATCAATTATGAAACACTTTGAGGAGAGGAAAGTGATCAGGAACAGTCAGCATGGATTCACCAAGGGCAAGTCATGCCTGACTAACCTAATTGCCTTCTATGGTGAGATAAGTGGCTCTGTGGATGAGGGGAAAGCAGTGGACATGTTATTCCTTGACTTTAACAAAGCTTTTGATACGGTCTCCCACAGTATTCTTGCCAGCAATTTAAAGAGGTATAGGCTGGATGAATGGACTATAAAGTGGATAGAAAGCTGGCTAGATCGTTGGGCTCAACGGGTAATGATCAATGGCTCCATGTCTAGTTGGCAGCTGGTATCAAGCGGAGTGCCCCAAGGGTCGGTCCTGGGGCCAATTTTGTTCAATATCTTTATTAATGATCAGGAGGATGGCACACTTAGGATGGAAGAATCCCATGCACTGCTACAGACTAGGGACTAAGTGGCTAGGCAGCAGTGCTGCAGAAAAGGACCTAGGGGTTACAGTGGACGAGAAGCTGGTTATGAGACAATAGTGTGCCCTTGTTGCCAAGAAGGCTAATGGCATTTTGGGCTGTATAAGTAGGAGCATTGCCAGCAGATCAAGGGATGTGATCATTCCCCTCTATTTGGCATTGGTGAGGCCTCATCTGGAATACTGTGTCCAGTTTTGGGTCCCCCACTACAAGAAGGATGTGGAAAAATTGGAAAGAGTCCAGAAGAGGGCAACAAAAATGATTAGGGGGCTGGAGCACATGACTTATGAGGAGAGGCTGAGGGAAATGGGATTGTTTAGTCTGCACAAGAGAAGAATGAAGGGGGATTTGATAGCTGCTTTCAACTACCTCGTGACAGAGGGGGTTCCAAAGAGGATGGATCTAGACTGTTCTCAGTGGTACCAGATGACAGAACAAGGAGTAATGGTCTCAAGTTGCAGTGGGGGAGGTTTAGGTTGGATGGTAGGAAAAACTTTTTCACTAGGAGGGTGGTGAAGCACTGGAATGTGTTACCTAGGGAGGTGGTGGAATCTCCTTCCTTAGAGGTTTTTAAGGTCAGGCTTGACAAAGCCCTGGCTGGGATGATTTAGTGGGGATTTGATCCTGCTTTGAGCAGGGGGTTGGACTAGATGACCTCCTGAGGTCCCTTCCAACCCTATGATTCTATGATTCTATGATCAGGGATTTTTCGGTAATCATATATTTAAATATAAAAGCCTGTATTAAGAGCTATGACATGGATCTCTGTTAAAAAATGGTGGAGGAAATGAAATTGTCCCATTAATGGCTATCAATCATTCTCTGCTGCTTTAAAGTTTTTAGTTCAGAATAACTAAATTGGAAGCATTGTAACTTTTTAGTAGGAATTTCAGGTTGAAAGACAGCATGAGTTTGGTTAAAAGTGCCTGGTTAAATGAAACCATGTAACTGGTGAAAGGAAAAATCTTAAACGTGGGCCTGATCCAAATGCCATTACTTTCTTTGGGGTTTGGATCAGGTCCCATGAAAGCAGAATATGGCCAGAAGAGATTACAGAGGTGAACAGGAGGCTAAAGAAAGTGCTTGGGCTCCTGTGTAACACTCCTAATTGCAGTCACAACAGTGGGAAATAATTATTATAGCCTAAGTATATTTGAAATGGAAACCAGAGGTTTTATTGCATCCCAAAGATATACTGTTGGAGACATGAAATCTCAAGGAAGCACAATGTTTGTTCTGTTGAAAAAAATACATTATTATTCATTCAAAATAAGTGGCAGAACAAAGTAAGGAAATTAGAAGTAGTCAAAGGTAAATTACTGGAAGTTTAATAAATCTGAATTTCTAGCATGCAAAGAGCAATCAAGGAAAAGAAAAGGG
>NW_020664420.1:58300286-58366543 GCF_002925995.2 Terrapene triunguis
TATTCCTTAGAACAGGAATGGATTTGTTTCAGTTTGAACTACACAATTATAAGAGATCTGGACAATGAAATAAGAGAATCAATAGTAGAGATGTCTAACTCATCACTGGAAACCATAATAAACAATGGAGAAAGGCAAATGTATTGAGTGGTATTGTTATTAATATTACTACACCTCTACCCCGATATAACGCTGTCCTGGGGAGCCAAAAAATCTTACCGCATTATAGGTGAAACCGCGTTATATCGAACTTGCTTTGATCTGCTGGAGTGCGCAGCCCCGCCCCCCCGGAGCACTGCTTTATTGGGTTATATTCGAATTTGTGTTATATCGGGTCGCGTTATATCAGGGTAGAGGTGTATTTATTGATTACAGAAGATCTGTGTGTGTATGTTTGTGTTGCTGTATCCTTGAAGAGCTGCAGCAGAGTCATGAAAGTTCTGTATGGGGTCCCAGTTTCAGCCACACAGAACAGCTTGCTAAAGGCCTCAGTTAATGCCTATTGAAGTGAGTGGAATGACTCTCTGTGGTGAAACAGAGAAACCACCCAACAGTATGAAAGGGGTTAAGAAGAGCCTTTGGGCCCAACTAGCTCTGCCCCTTTATACCTGCAGTCAATACCTGGCCTGATGGGAAGAGAAAAGAAGGGAGCCTGGCTCAGTCTGGGGCTGACTGGCGAAGAGGCAGGAGCTAGCTGCCTCCCTACCTGAGGGAAGAATCACTAGCCTGCCGGCCAAGACAGCCACCAGGAACCAAGTGCCTATGCCACTTCAATATTGTTTTTAGTGTCCTAGCTCAGATAAGGGTGAGCATGACTATACAACAAACCCCTAGCTTGTAGTATAAACATAACCTTAGATGAAGATCTGTAGATCAGATTGGTGGTGACAAGCAAAATGAAGTAGGAAGCATTGTTGCACTTGATCTTTCATACAGAAAAATTGTAATAGCAGAAAGTCATTTGTTCATTACAAAAGAGAACATTTAGAGCCAGGACTTTAGCTAGTGTATAACAGAGTTAACTGGAGCTATGCTGATTTGCACCAGGGGCTGTTAAGATTTGACATGAAATGTATATATTTCTGAGTGGTTGGTACACCATTGTCTGGCTACAAACAAGAGAACTTGAATTAAAAGTTAAGAAAAAACTGGTCTGTAAGGAAAAAAATATCTACATGAAAGCATTTTTTTTTAATAATATGTAATAAAAATAGGACAGTAAGAAAAAAATCATTCTAATTAAATGCTAATTAGACAGATAAGCAGAATTAGATGAGCAGTGTGTCATCCCTACATTTAGCAATGTCCTGTTTTACTATAGTACAATATGTACTAGGAAAACTGTGATCAAAGCTATGAATTTATCTTGAGATTCTAGTAACATCACAAAATACTCAAGCTGCACTTTGTGATTCATTATGATTCTTTCTCAAGTTACAGAAATGCAGGCTGTATCTGAAGCCTTGCAATACACAATTGTTTCTTGTTTATGTTCCGTTAAACACCATGTGCTATCAAACGTATCTTACACAGAAAAAATGAATAAAACTGGAGATCTAAAGAAAGTTCTGTCCCAGCATCATACCATGAAATAACACTGTTGTTGCCAAGGCCAGGTCTACACTAACCCCCTAATTCAAACTAAGGTACGCAACTTCAGCTACGTGAATAACGTAGCTGAAGTTCGAAGTACCTTAGTTCGAACTTACCTCGGTCCACACGCGGCAGGCGGGCTCCCCCGTCAACTCCGCAGTACTCCTCTCGTCTAGCTGGTGTACCGCAGTCGACGGCGAGCACTTCCTGGTTCAACTTATCGTGTCCAGACAAGACGTGATAAGTCGAACCCAGAAGTTCGATCGCTCGCCGCCGAACTACCGGGTAAGTGTAGACATACCCCAAGGTATGTATGATTTCTGTGTGTACTTCACCCTACGACTACTAACTACTCTGTAAAACAACCCTTTGCTAGTCCTGGGCAGGAAAAAGGCTTACACTCAAACTGGATCTGACCCATCATTCTGCTCCTCACATTCACATTTCTTAGGTACAGATATTCTATATGTAGGACCCTACCAAATACACGGCCATGAAAAACGCATTATGGGCCATGAAATTTGGTCTCCCCAGCAGCAATGGAAAAGTAAGAGTAGGGAGTGGACTTGTCACATAAGAACATAAGAATGACCATACTGGGTTAGAGCAAAGGTCCATCCATCCCAGTATCCTGTCTACTGACGGTGGCCAATGCCAGGTGTCCCAGAGGGAATGAACCTAACAGGTAATGATCAAGTGATCTCTCTCCTGCCATCCATCTTCACCCTCTGACAAACAGAGGCTATGGACACCATTCCTTACCCATCCTGGCTAATAGCCATTAATGGTCTTAACCTCCATTAATTTATCTAGTTCTCTTTTAAACCTGTTATAGTCCTAGCCTTCACAACCTCCTCAGGCAAGGAGTTCCACAGGTTGACTGTGCGCTGTGTGAAGAAGAACTTCCTTTTATTTGTTTTAAACCTGCTGCCCATTAATTTCATTTGGTGGTCCCTAGTTCTTATATTATGAGAACAAGTAAATAATTTTTCCTTATTCACTTTCTCCACGTCACTCATGATTTTATATACCTGTATCATATCCCCGCTTAGTCTCCTCTTTTCCAAGCTGAAAAGTCCTAGCCTCTTTAATCTCTCCTCATATGGCACTCATTCCAAACCCCTAATCATTTTAGTTGTCCTTCTCTGAACCTTTTCTTATGCCAGTATATCTTTCTTGAGATGAGGAGACCACATCTGTATGCAATATTTAAGATGTGGGCGTACCATGGATTTATATAAGAGTAATAAGATATTCTCCGTCTTATTCTCTATCCCTTTTTTAATGATTCCTAACATCCTGTTTGCTTTTTTGACTGCCGCTGCACACTGTGTGGACATCTTCAGAGAACTATCCACAATGACTCCAAGATATCTTTCCTGATTAGTTGTAGCTAAATTAGCTCCCATCATATTGTATGTATAGTTGGGTTTATTTTTTCCAATGTGCATTACTTTACATTTATCCACATTAAATTTCATTTGCCATTTTGTTGCCCAATCACTTAGTTTTGTGAGATCTTTTTGAAGTTCTTCACAGTCTGCTTTGGTCTTAACTATCTTGAGCAGTTAGTATCATCTGCAAACTTTGCCACCTCACTGTTTACCCCTTTCTCCAGATCATTTATGAATAAGTTGAATAGGATTGGTCCTAGGACTGACCCTTGGGGAACACCACTAGTTACCCCTCTCCATTCTGAAAATTTACCATTTATTCTTACCCTTTGTTCCCTGTCTTTTAACCAGTTCTCAATCCATGAAAGGATCCTCTTATCCCATGACAACTTAATTTGCATAACCAATCACACTAATAGCTCTTTCTTGTGCTGCCTCTAGCTTAGAGTGCACACAGTGGTCTAGCAAGCACCATGCACGCTAACATGGGATGTGGATTCTTATAGGGTTTCTTCATCAAATTATATGTCTAAAACACTTAGAAAATATACACATAGTAGTCTCAAGGCACTGAAATAGCTACACACGGGGAAATGGTTGGCGCACTGGAAAGCATGTGAATCTGCTGAACTCCACCTAATATGAGCACACTTTCACAACATACACCTCCCACTAGGGAGTTTAAGTCAAAATGGTGACAGTCTATCCCTCCTTGGCAAAGTCATGTATTTACTCAAGGCAGAAATTTCCATAACAAAATGACAGTTTGCAGCTTTACAAAAACTGCTGTTAATGTTTCCAAAACTATTGAGATGCCAAAACATTTTGCTGATTTGGCCTGTGGGGAATTTTTAATTTCGTTCATAGTCACAATTTCAAAGAAGCCCTTTATAAACCCATTTCACCACCTTCTGTTCCACAAAGCAAAACAAAGAAGCACAGGCAAGCTAATTTTTTTTTTTGGCAAAACAGGACTTTTCCTGACACTATCATTTCACGTTTTGCTTTAATAACCTAATGAATAAACAAAACCCTGCCATGCCATCACTTTGCTCCAATCTCATCCCCACTCAGTTGACATTTTAGCCCATACCTTCTGTTTGGCTTTTATTTTAAAATCCTCCTTCCTCTTGCTATTTTATTTTCAGCCAGGATTTCGCCTGCTCTATACTTTTTGTTTTTCACCAGTGTATAGAATTTTTGGAGGGAATAATCATAAAGATGATATCATGATAATATAAATGACCTTTTAGGAGTTTACAGTCATTACCCTAATAAAATGTCACACAAAGTACACAAGTTCTGAGCTAAAAGCTGGGTATAAAAAATTTAAATGATCAATAAAAATATAAAGTTATTTATTAGTCTACCTGATAGGCTCTTATGTTTAGCTGGAGGTACATCTCTCCTCTGTTCTGCAGAAATATTTTCCCTATGTTGGGGTGAAATTGTAGTAGTAGCAGTCTCACTGAAGTCAACAAGACCATTTGTAGTGTAAGAACCTCACTTAGGTTAAGGATAAAATATTCTGGCCCTTAGCGAGTAGCTCATTCATGTACTTTCCCAAGAGTGCCTGATTTTTGGCTGTGCATTCTTTCTAAGATGGGAGTATTGCTGAATAAAAATAAGAATATACACCTCTACCCTGATATAACCCTGTCCTCGGGAGCCAAAAAATCTTACCGCATTATAGGGGAAACCGTGTTACATCGAACTTGCTTTGATCCACCGGAGCACACAGCCCTGCCCCCCCTGGAGCGCTGCTTTACTGCGTTATATCCAAATTTATGTTATATCGGGTTGCGTTATACTGGGGTAGAGGTATATATATAATAGGACTGCTCCTCTTTTTTAATTTTTTCGCCCCGGGGGAGAAATCCTGACTCCGCTGAAGTCAATAACAAAACTCCCATTGATTTTAATGGAGACAAGATTTCACTTCTGGCCTCTGTCTATCAATAGTGCCAAACTGGTTTTTTGTTTGGTTTGTTTTGTTTTCTGGATAATTTTACAGCATGATTTTTTTCTACTACAGATTTTTTGTGTATACACCAATATGTAACAATCAGATGAAAATTTCAGCATCAAACACAGTGGGGGAAGGACTCCTTTCTAAGAAGACTCATCTTTATGAGATGCTTTCCCAAGAAATATTAGACTTCTGGGTGGTTATGGGACAATATGCTTTAAAGATGCCCAACATGTAGGAACTGGGTTCATGTCAAATAAAAAGTGCATGACTGCCACATTAACTGTATTTGTTATTTCTTTGACTGTTGGATTTGTTAGTTTTTATTGTTCTTGTGGTTGTACTGTTCATTCTATTACTGTAAAGCACTATGATACATGATAACAGCGTACTATAAATTATTAAATAATAATAATAACTGTCCCCCTAGGCAGCTACTCATTATACCACATGTACAGTCTACGAGTAGCTTTTTCTCAGATGTCATTTTTATTAAGTGGGAGCCAAATGTGATTTTCTAAGTTCAGGGTAGGACCCCCTATCTATTTCTATTTTAGTCTATAATTTCAAAATGATTTCCATTTGGACCTGACTAGTAAGAAATATTGGCTGTGACTGCAAAAAAGCAGGGCACAACTGCTTCAAGCGTTACATTTCTGATGGCTCACTGCTGCTGCTGCATCCAGTATCAGACCATCAATAAGCTTCTGGTAGCTCTTTTGCTTGTACTAAAGAAAAATCTGTGCAAGAAGCTGCCAGGTCCTTGGTTGTGCTCTGAAAGTGACTATGTGAAGCTAATTTTTTTGGATGTGTTTTTTGGTGGTATTGCTTAAACAAATGAGTTTTGCTATTTTGCAGCTGGGCCTGATACTAATAATTTTTTTAATAGCCTTGTAGGAACAGTGGTGTCCTTGGGCCACTGGGCCACTTTTAATTTATAATTTTGTATGCATGTCATTTAAAATGGCAAAAGTGCCTTGGAATTATATGGCAGTATTTCCAGCTGAAATGAACACTAAGCAGCATGTCATAAAACATGTATCCGAGTTGTAATTTCACCTTGGTTAACTGTATATAAATTACCAAAGGCTCTTTTGGTCTACCTGTAATGGAATAATGATCATAATTTGAACATGATAAATTGTTGATCTGCCTAGAGCAGGTGTCAAAATCGAAAAAAAACATATTTTATTAGCTAGAATGTCTCAGTCACAAAACTAACTTCCCTAATTTTTAAATTTGTTAATACCTGCACATAGTCCCTTAAGAAGACAGTGGGAACTTAGAAAGCTATAGGAACCTAGCCTACTATATCATCTAATGGAAATTTAAGATCTAAAGATCAATAATATGAGGAAAGTGGATATAAAAGACAGTAAACATTAAGATATATGTTCAAACAATAAAAGAAAAGGTGAATTGTTTAGTGCTATATCCTGTAGGACTTATTCAAGCAAAATTCTCAGTTAAGTCAATGGAAGGATTGCCTGAGTAAGGACTACAGGATCTGATCAATAGGCTTTATAAAAAAAATAGCATCATAAATTATCCAAATCAGGTAAATGACAGTTAATTTCTCCAGCATTATTTGCAAAATTAGTTGGAACATTTCTCTCTTATATTATGGTGGGAAATGGTTGGATTTCCCCTTATTTGAAAATTTTTACAAGAATGTCGGGCATGTATGAAAATATTTTAAAAATAAAATATAGTTAGGTAGTTTTCAGATAAATGAGATTTAACTTTTATTATTATTTTATGGAGATATACCTATCTCATAGAGCTGGAAGGGACCTTGAAAAAGTCATTGAGTCCAGTCTTTATAGTAGGACCAAGTATTGTCCCTGATAGATTTTTGCCCCAGAAACCTAAATGGCCCCCTTAAGGATTGAACTCACAATCCTAGGTTTAGCAGGCTAAGACTCAAGCCACTGAGCTATCCCTCCCCCAACCACTCAAGATATATGTGTCCTTGCCATGTCCTTTTACCTTTAATCTGTAAAAGAGAAATCATGGGTATAATATCGCCTAATTAGCTGACTCTGGCAGTAGATTTGCTGCCATCAAGACCAGACTGTTCTCTTGGCTTTCCAGGAGAAAGACACTCTTACCCCTTTTGACCAGAATGATAAGCCAAAACACAGGGTCTTGAAAGTTGTTTCTGTTAGGTGAAAAATTAATGATGCAAATTCTTGATATTGTGGGGCAAGGTTCTCAAAAGGCTCTGAAGCCAGGCTTCAAACTTGAGTTTTCTGTATTTGAGGTAAGTACCTAACTAACCAAGCTCTAAAGCCACTCTGGCACGTTACTACTGGCTGAATGACTTTTCATTATCATTCCTAGTGGTACTTCCTACAAATTCATAATTAATTACTATTATTGGCCAAGTGTTTTAAGGCCACTGAATGAAAACCACTATATCCCCCATGCAAAGTTATTATTTGGGGGGGGGTTGGATAATTTTCATATAGAATTCATCAGAAAGTGAATTTTCCTCTAGCACATTGAATGTTCCCTACTATGAGATGATACAGCAACCCTGCAGGGGCATGAATACTAGGCAGTGAGTTAATTGATTGCTGATCTCCCACAGGTGTACAGGGTGGAGTAATGATCATTGTCCAATCAAGCCTTTGATTTAAAAAAAAGGAACTTGATAAAAGCAATTTTCTGGTAACCAGAAATGATCTGGCTGCTTGTGGGGTCAAAGTTTTACATCACAGTGCTACAAAACTGGCCTAGGCTCAATTCTTTCTCTAAAAACTTTTTATTTTCTTTATTGTAACTTGCGCATCTTAAATCTCTAGAGAAAAGCCTTGGAAGGGTAGCTACCTCAGTGGAAAAGTGTTTGTAACTATTGTTTTCTAGCTGGCTTCCTCTGTCAGGTTACTATGTGCACTAGATGCTTAAATGTTTTTTTACTGACTACTAAGTGAAAAAGATCTGGTGAAAAGAGAAACAAATTTCCTATTATTGTGGAGAATCTCCCTGGGCTTGTTTGTATCTCCCCTGGCAAAGATGGTATCTCCTCAAGGAAACTAGTTTCACTAATGCAGAGATGCAGACCTAAGTAAAGGTCTTTCTTTGAGTAAATATTGAAGGAATAGGGAAATCTGTAATAATGAATTTTAATTTCTCAGGGTATAAATAGGATGAGAGGCTTAAATTCTGGCAAATGCAGGAACAAGACCATTGGGGGATCTAGGATTTAAACAAGGTGAGAACCTTATCTACTGTTATGGCCATTTTTGCTCTCATCGCACAAAAAAAGTTACTGACAAATCTGGAATTAGAAAATAACTTCCCCTGACAAACACACATCAAGTTATCAGTGAATTTGTCTTTTCTGTTTCCATTAAATGCAAGTGGGCATACCTCATGCAATGTAAGCTCCTGTAAATGCAGTTGGGTAGACTTGATCAATCCCAACTTCTATTTTTCATTTAAAAATTATGTGCAGCTAATAAAGAACAAACACACAATCCATGCCCAACATAAAATCCCTTCCGATCTGAACAGTGAGATGAGCAGTCGTCATTTTTTCTAAATGAATTTCTCCGGGTGAAAGTATTTTTTTTTCTGAAAACAGCAGGATTTCTGTGATCTACATGCAGTATTATCTACTAAAGAAGCCCTCAAACATCTTTAGATCTCTAAACCTGTCTGTCATATAAAACATTTTACCACCATACAGCAAACAGAAAAATTAAATCTGTGATTCCAGAAGTCGCACTGAACAGAATCTGAGTGCCAAGAGAGCTGCTAGATTTGACATTCTTAAACAAAACCTAAGTAATTAGACAAAAGAAGGACTTAAAAAAAAATCAAGCACAGAACAAGTTTGAGAGGGAATTCCCAATTAATAATAATAAAACATGACTGTGGAAGCATTTGGCATAACCATTCAGAAATACCTAATGTTCTGGGGATACTATATATGACATCTGATAATACACTGCTATTTGTAAATAATAATTCTAAAATGGAAAAGGGTAACTTGAGGCTTATGTTTTGTATGAAGTGCCCTTGCATTCATGTCTGATCTGGCTTCCTTCAAGCATCCTTAGGATTTCCAAGCCACAAAGGAAAAACTAAAATGTGTTTTGGGGAAGAATATTAACAAATTTTATCTTTATCATATAATCTCAAGCTCTGAGAGTGATATTGATTCAGGAGACTTCAGACATGTGGCAATGGTTAGAAAACGTAAGTCTATTTAGGGGCTTTAGATTGATCATAGATGGAAATGCTTTGGAAGACTTTAGGGAAGAATGAATCCATGTCAGCCCAGCAGTGATTATAACTAACATTTCTGAGTCTGATTTATTTTGTATGAGATAGAAAAACCTTAAGATATTGAAAATATTAGTGGGTGTTAAACACTAAAATTTATGTTTACATAAACCTCAGCTTTTCTGAGACAGGAGATAGCGTAGTAATACTTTTACTAATATTTTGAAATTATAGTGAGATAAAAGGCTTTTTAATAGAGATGCACACAAAACCTTTTCCCAAAGAAGGCTATTACTGATGACATTCTAATGATTCATCTAAGCGTATGCCAGTTGTTTGCAGGAAAAGGGCTCTCAAACGCTAACCTGCTGCAGCAGATCATCCTAAAACCCAGGAACTGTCAGGATTAATCACTGCAATGATTTAAATGCCCTAAGGGCTTTCACCTCCAGTAAACTGGGTTCAGATACTATCTTTGATTGTAAGTGAAAATGAACGTAATGGCCTTGCCTTAAAATCTGCTAGATATCTGTCTACATGACACAACCGCTATACAAGCTGGCATGGTTTGTAGACTGTGCTAAGGAAAGCATATGAGTGGCATAGTAGAGGTTGATCAGCTCAGGGTTGCAGTTCATTGGCAGGGCTGTATCGGAGAAGATTGTGCAATATCTGCCTGTACTACAGCTGACTCTAATCAATTGCATTTGTCCCCCATCTTCATGGGCATTTCCTTCCCCAATTATTTTGAACAAGAAAAAAGCCAGGAATTGTAAAGGTTTTCTGTAAATTTCTGCAAAGTATCTGTGGAAAGGCATTCCTGATACAGCTCGGGAGTCGCAACCTAGTGAGTAGATTAGATTATAAAGGATTGCAATTTCCAAATTCCAAAAGGAGCCCTGGTAACAGAGCCAAACTATGCGCAGTATAGGAGCACAGTAAACTGATCACCTTGCTTATAGCCACACTTAGCTTATGAACAAACTTACCTTGAAATTGAAATACCATATTTTGAAAAATATGCCTTACCATTAAGGGCAATGCAATGTCATTGCTCCATCTCAGGATTGGGTTTCCTAAATCTCAATCCTACAAACACTTATGCAAGTGCTTAACTTTATTCAGTTATTTCAATGGGACTGTTCACATTAGTAATATTACACATGTGTAAATGTTCGTCAGGCCTTACTTTCAAAGAACAAAACTATTAATAGTAATGGCTCTGGTGAATAAAAGCTAATGTTACAAGAGGGAAGTGGACATATTATAATGAGGTTTTCAATCTCTTTGTTCTCCATAAAAGTTTCTTAAATAATATTATGGTTAGAAATAGTTATATTGAAATATTGTCTGCTGCGTATGTAGATAGAACCAATAAAATGCAGGAGAAAGACATTCTGAGTTGAACAAGAAGCATTTTTAATGTACTTTAAGGCTCTTTTCATACATGTTTTGTTCATAAGATCCCCAAATCCACACAGAGCTGACACTAAGATTATTGACAAAGGCCTTGCTCTGAACAAGTGGACCTCTGGGCCTGTGCAGAGCCCAATTGACTTCAGTTTATACAAGCATAGGGATCTGCCAGTTCAGATCTGATCATAAGAAATAGAGGAAATTAAGGCTAACTGCAACTCATACCATGTATGTTTCTTTTAATGTTCTCCCTCATTTGTCTTTTTTTGGATCTAAACAACATAAACCCTAGAGCAGAATACCCCAGAGCAAAATGTTGAAACACTGTCTTGACATCTGAGAAGGTATAATATAGCTAGAACCAAAGAACAGTTCCATGATGTTCCAGTACCAACCAAGTCATAACCTTCACTATAAGCAGGCAAATGTGAGTCACAACAATGTAGTGTAAATATCAATGCACACCATATTCAGAAGCCATAATTCATTTTTGTGATTTCTTTTCTTCAACATGCAATATTTCTATTTTTCAAGATCACCAAAACAGTTTTGGCATGGTTTTTGAGTCATGTCCTGATATTTTGGTGCATATGTATTCCTTTCAATATATAACATTTATTAATGTATCTCCTTATTCTGTAATCGGAAAAAAACAATAAAGGAATAATAAGAAAATATTATAAAATTAATTAGACATCTTGTTTCCTCAGAGAATCTTAATGACTAAAAATGCCAAGAGAAGTCATTCCAATGCTTTCTTAAATTATTGGCTGCCCTGACAGAAATTGTTCTTAACTGAATCCTTAAGCCATTTTAATAACAGGTAATGTTGTACCTCACAAATTATTCACTGACATGTGAATTAAGATTCATTGCCAGTTTACAGTACTAATTGTTGCTACCTTATGTATTTTTGGTGCATGTAGTCTCTGCAAAAGAGTTTGTAATGAGGCCATCGGTCTTTTTTATATTATGCTTTTTATTCCTTCTATATATTTGTGAATACTCTAATCAACAACAGCATTTACAAAACTATTTCAAGAAGTGAAATAATTATGCCTACCTTGACACCTATGAAGCTGCCAGGTTTAACTTGTTTTATGTATCTGAAAAGACTGAATTCTCATTTGTGTACTAAGTGACAGTTATAATCTACAAAGCACAAGTGAAATGTTAATGAGGTGCATGTTCTAACACCTACTGAACTAAATGGGACATGGTATTCTGGGGGCAGGGAAATGGTCGGTTGGTCTGCACTTTGTCTGTCCCTAGTGTCAGACAGTCCCTTGAGGATCATTGCCAGCTAGAGAAGATTAGAGCAGCCTGGAAGCTGCTCTAACCTGAGCTGAGACCATAGGTGGTGCAGAACCAAGCAGAGAATCAGACAGCCATAATCAGCTTCTGGCAGGGCCCCCTCTGTGCTGTTCTAAATGGAATTTTGCTGCAGCAAAGACTCAGCCCTATGGACGACTTTTATTCTGAGGGAAAAACTCACTAGCAGCAAAATCTAAATCTATGAAGCCTTTTGCTCTAAGTTAAAATCTAACTTTTGTTTTAAACCGGTTACTTACTATGCCATTACTATCAAAGCTTTCTTCATATATTAGTTAATTATGGTATTAAGAAATTAAGCCCATTTAAGTCAAATGGAAGAATTCAGATGAATGTTTTCCTTTCTTTTAGAATATTCTATGTCTCAATCTCCTTGTGTCTAAAATATAAGTATATGGAATATTTAGCTTTTGGAGTAACCACCAATGATTTTTGTACCATCCTAATTTCTCTGCCTGTATGTACTTTTCATTTTTCTATCAAAACAAGCAGAACTGAACATATGAAATCAGGGGATTGCTCTACTATAACTGAGAGTAGTTCTTTGCCCTATATTCCAGGGTAGTCCCATATTTACAGCAGTAGGACAACAATGTCCTCTGAATTATATACAATACTCCTATTTAGCATCTCAGTGCTTTTTTGTTTTCTTAACTGCTATTACTAGGTACCATGCTGAAGGTTTTAGTTTTACTTTTTATCCTACTCTTTCCTGAGATATTCCCCCTGTTCACAGTGTAGGATTAGTGTATGTTCCTCTTTCAGATTATTTGTCTCCAACCTCAACACCTTACATTTCTCTGTAGATAAGACCCTATCTTCTCAAGCTTCTCATTTTCTGAGTCATTCTGAACTATGTTGTCCTTTGCCTTTGTGCTGGGCAGCAAATTTCACCCAGGTACTGAATGTTCCCCACTTCCAGGTCACTGAACTATAAAGTGAACAAAAATCATCCTAATGTTAATCCATGTAGCATCACTTAAGTCACTTCTCTTCATCACAGACTGTTTGCATTACCTTCTCTCTACCATTGCCAAGTGGGTTCTAAATCTATTCAAGAGGCTCAACCGCTTTGCTATACTGATGTAAGTGTAAAATGTCTGTTTGCTGTGTTTCCACTCTGAGGTAAGCCTCTGGGCAGGAAGAATCAAGTAGATTAAAGCTTCTCCTTGGGGAAAAATGAAGGACAGCAACATGCAACACCTTCTGGGTACTAACAGTTCTAAGATTTAGAATATTTTAAACAGTCTAGATTTTCCAACAGCCCATTGTAAAGAAATGTAATGAGGGACAAGATCATTTCAAAACTTTGGAAATCATATGCAATCCAGAGTTTTGTCTGCCTGAAAAAAATAGGTAACAGAAATCCCAGCTTTGAAAGTAACAGGAACATTATGTGATGGGAAAAAAATTGAAAATGGCTTAGGATGAGAAAGAGAAGGGAATGTATGAAAGTTAGTGTTTTCAAACTTGCATGGCCAAAGTTAGATACTTACAAACATATTGATAGTTATATATATACATCTAAATCAAGTGGCCTGATATTCAGAGATACTTAGCACCTGAGTCATCAGCATTTTTTCTCTTCTTTTTTCTGGAGCCACTTTTCAGAAGTTCTTGTTGGAGCTGTGGAGATTTCAGTTGGAGCTGTGGGTATTCAGCACATCTGAAAATCAGGAGACTTTTCCTTAGATGTCTAAATCTGGATTATAAGAGCCTAAATTTGAAATTTTTGGATGAAGTGTTTAGGATGAGCTCCTTCTGAAAGAAAATTTGCCTCATTAAAATAGCTGTTTCGGATGAAAGGAGTTACAGCCATGATATGTTTTTCTAACAACATGGAAGCTTTTTATAAGGTGAAATACTTTGATTTTAAATCTGCAGAACCACAACTGAAAGTAAAGGACCAAATTCAGACCTGGTTTTTAGGTGGGTACAACTATTAGATGCAACAAATTTGACTAAGGTCTGAATATGGCCTGAAGATGAAGGTAGATGACTACTTTGACCCTGAGAGGGATGTGAATATAAAAACAAATTTAATTGCATTTCTTTGGTTTTATTTCCTTGCTGTTTTGGACGATGATGTGAGATTGGCTTGTGTACTGAAAATGGTGAAAAGAGAGAACTTGAATTTGAAGTCTACATGAGATTAACCCTTTGATTTTTTCCCTATTCTTGTTTTCTGAATTATAGAGTACATTATATAGGTCTGAATGTTTCATTGTGCTTCTTATTAGTTATATCAATATAGAAGTTGCATTGTTTGATGTTAAAACTGGTCTGGGTAAACTGAATTAATTTTCTATTTGTAATAATTTTATTTGGAATATTCTGAAGGATGAAAATAAATAAATCATGACGGTGTATTAAGACTAAATTGAAGGGAAGTGAGTTCCATTATCTCAAAGGGCTGCAAATTTTGGGATCTGAAGTCTCTTTGGATCTGGCATCTGGGAATTTCTTTCATAGAAGACCATGCATAGGATTGTTGGCGTTCCCCCGAGATCTTTGTTACTCAGTTTCCCAAGAATTCGACTTTAGTGACTTTAGTGTTATTACTCAGGTTCTTTTATTTGGCATACAGCAAAGCGATGCTGAGTTGACTAGACTCAAGTGTAGGGAGTGGGCATAGAGCATACCACACATCCAAAATTAAACAGCAAACTTTTTTTATATACAGTTTCATGTTACTTAACCATATCTTTTTAATACAAAGCCACATAGAGTAGAAAATTCCCAATCGAGCCCTAGGGCTACGTCTTCACTACGGAGGGGGGGGGGGAAGGGATCGATTTAAGATACGCAAATTCAGCTACGCAAATAGCGTAGCTGTATTCGAAATATCCGAGCCGACTTACCCCGCTGTGAGGATGGCGGCAAATCGACCTCCGCGGATCCCCCGTCGACGGCGCTTACTCCTACCTGCGCTGGTGGAGTACAAGCGTCGATTCGGGGATCGATTGTCGCGTCCCGACGAGACACGATAATTCGATCCCCGAGAGATCAATTTCTACCTGCCGATTCAGGCGGGTAGTGAAGACGTAGCCTAAGACTCCAATATGTAGGTTACCCAAAACTTCTGTGTTTTTAGTGTCTATGAATCACAGGTTGATTCATAATATCCACATTTCCTTATGGTGCCTTTTCTCACAGTTTTGTTATTTTACAGTGATTTTTGTTTTGTGAATTTATAGAAAAATCATGTATACCAGTGTGTTGTGACTGTCACTCACCAAATAATGGTCACTAGGTATTTCTACATGTTGATCACAAATCAAACTGTTCATTTGCACTTTGATCAGTAGATGCCTGTTTAAGTATCCTGGCAAACATAAGCTACAGATGCCTATGCTGCTTCTAATGCAGAAGTTAAAGGAAATTGCAAAGTTATGTGGTTGGCAGGAAGAGGTTCTAAGAAAAAATTGTTTCAAGTGACAAAATATATTTAAATGACAGTCAAAGCAGTGGTATTTTCTCAGCTAAGAATTACTGGTAGTTGGATATATGTGGCCTATAAACCACTTAAACAGTAAAAACTGTTATTTTTCTACTGAGGAAAGGAGAGAATTATTAATCTCTGAGTAGAGATGAATGAATCGGTTTGGGATACAATAAGACCTGACCCAATGATCCTTCTCTATCTTGATTAAAGCTACTGCTAACCAATTAACATTTTATTCAACAAGTATTTCTTGTTTTCATTTACAAATTGTCATGAAACAAATTGCAGTTTTCTCAGAAGTATTTGAAATTATTTGACAAATAATTTCAATGATTAATACCTGGTCTTTGGTTTTTTTCACAAAAAGTTCCTTGTGAATATGCCATACCCTAAATTTGAGCTGTTTGGATTACAAATATAGATCACATACTATGTTTCTAATCTGTGATTGGATGAGCATTATTCTTAGAATCAGATTTCCTGTGCAAATACTTACAATTCAAAGTTCACTTTTTGTGAAAATTCTATAGTAGCTTAAAATTCCAGCCAGTGAATTCATTCACTGAATCTCTATTGAAAACTACCATAAAAAATGTCTGATCATAGTAAGTACAAATTCATTTAGAACTGGATCCAAAATTCTTTGGAGTCAATGGAACCTAATGGGCTTTGGAGAAAAACATGTGAAGATGTTTTTTTGCAGTAGCAGCCCAGTTCCAACTAGATACATATAATTTAGGTCCAAAATAGTTCAGAAATGTATCTAATTCTATGGTACAAATACCAGCTTTTTCTTTTTTCGTTTTTTTTTCCTCTCGGAAATTTAGCTTCCTAGATTTTTTTAAAATGTAGATTCATAGTAACATGTAATGCTGACCATACCCATGTATCCTTTGTCTTAGCAGAAATTCTTCAGATGTTCATTATTAAGAGCAATCAATGACTGGTTTATAGAAATTGGTCAACCAACCACGCTGTAAATCTTTTGCTGTTTACTGTAATGTTTCTCTGAAAACTGCACAGTGGAAAGTTTTGGAGGAGATTATTATTAAGAAGATTTATAATAGAGCCAATATACTTATAGTACACAAATAGATGTAGCATGGCTGCAGCAGCTGAATTGGAAAGTCAGTTGTTCTCTTGTCATATGAGTAATGGATTTTCCACTAATCAAAATGTTCTGGTAAGTTTATAAAAAAGGAATGGGATTGGCTTTAAAAATCTATTAACCGCAAATAAGTACTTCACCATTTGTCCACATACAGTATGGTGCACTTAGTTTATTTTCTGTACCAAATTAAGGGTTCACTATTTTAAGGATTTCTTTGATTCCTCCACAGATGCAGTTAATTTTCTGTGCTGTTCAGCTTTGGCCCTCACTCTTATTCATCAGTATACCCTCTGATAAAAATTATATCTGATCCTGGGGACCCCCAAAAGACATTGTATTACCTCTGGTCTATTAAGCATATTACATCCAAAATCTGTTTTGTGGTTTTTTCTAAAAATCATATCATGTTCTTAGAAGCTTTGCAAATAATATTTTGGAAGAGCAAAGTTTTATGTTTGGAACTTATTTCTGTCTTAGGTTGAGTATTTATGCTTAGGACATCAAGTACCTGGTGAATTTGCAGCATTTTGTAAAATGCATTTAAAATGAGATGTGAAATATTAAATTACTTCTCTTCCTCTCCTGTCAATGTTTTTTTCTGTAATATCTTACTTCCTTTCCATACATGATTTAATGTCAATTCCAATTAAAACTTGGCTAGTATATTTTATAGCCTAATCTTTAATACCATCCTATATGAAATATCTCACATCTTATATCATATGTCATTGCAACCAATTATCAGTTACTCATCACTGTGGCGTCTGGAATACGGAAGATGCAGTAAGTAAAATAAACGTTAAGCAGCAAAGGAAATAAGGCACTATAATTTGAGGCCGTGCTACTCATTTAGCAATGCTCAGGTTAAACAAGCAAGCTACGTTCAGGCACTAATTGATCCAGAGACTAAGGGTCAAGAATTCACTAACCAAATATTAGTGAGAATATAATAATTATTATTATTTTGGTATTATATGAGCGGTTTGACCAATTGTGCATATAATTAAAATGAAATAATATGCGTCTCCTCATCACTCCTTCAGCTTTCTGTAGGGGTTCTCTGGGGGTCAGTTGATCAACTTCTCTTCTACATCTAAACCTTATCTCTGGACACAAATTCAGCTAACATATCTATGAGGGTGTGCGACGTTATTGATATAATCTGGGACCATATAGATCATTGGTGCAACCAAGGTCCTGTAGTGGCACCCAGATCTTGTATAAAGGGGGTCAACTGGGGTGTCTAAGACAAGGTTATGGTTTACTGGTTATAATTATGCTGTCTATATGTGTGTATCAATTTTGTAGTTGAAGTTATGAATATTGGCTCTATACTGTCTGTATTTCAAACTTATGCTATGCTGCTGGGGGACATCCCAGACAAACTGGTGTTAGCTCTGCCTAGCCTGCTTGATAGCCCATTAAGGACCATCAGCTATACAATGGACCCATTGAGAGAAGGCAGATACGCCTTGTAACTCAGCAAAGTATGCAGGGACTGGCCCATGTGACTCCAGACTCCATGTTGCTGTAATTTTCCACAGTAAGAACAAAGAGGTGTTCTTACACCTGGAAAAGACTATATAAGGCTGATGCCTCATCTCCATCTTGTCTTCAATCCTGCTTCGTACCTCTGGAGGAACTCTGCTACAAGCTGAAGCTTTGAACAAAGGACTGAGGACCCATCCCAGTGGGGGATGTATTCCAGAGACTTGATTTGAACCTGCAGTTTATTCTATCTCTGCTGCAAGCCTGAACCAAGAACTTTGCCATTACTGTATGTAATTGATTCCATTTAACCGATTCTAACTCTCATCTCTATCTTTTTCCTTTTATGAATAAACCTTTAGATTTTAGGCTCTAAAGGATTGGCAACAGAGTGATTTGTAGGTAAGATCTGAGTTGTATATTGACCTGGGTCTGGGGCTTGGTCCTTTGGGATCAGGAGAACCTTTTTCTTTTACTGGGGTATTGGTTTTCATAACCATTTGTCCTCATAACGAGTGGCACTGGTGGTAATACTGGGAAACTGGAGTGTCTAAGGAGATTGCTTGTGGGACTTGCGGTTAGCCAGTGGGGTGAGACCGAAGCCCTCCTAGTCTGGCTGGTTTCGTTTGCCTTAGAGGTGGAAAAAACCCCAGCCTTGGGCTGTAACTGCCCTGTTTGAGCAATTTGTCCTGAGTTGGCACTCTCAGTTGGGTTCCGCCAGAACCGCATTGTCACAGGGTGATTTGCAGAGCTACCTCTATGTTCCAGACCTGTTTCCTGTCCAAACTACAAACTTATCCTGTTTCTGACATCTCCTTGTAGATATTTAGCCATCAGTTCAAGATCAATATGGCTACTACAGAGCTCTTAATTCCCCCCTCACAAGCCCTCTCTGCTACCCCTTTCTTGATCACTGTAGATAATACCACCATTCTACATGTAACTAAGACCCATAATCTGGATGTCATTGTCAGCTCAAATCTCTAAGTCCTCACATCCAGGTTACATCTAAGTATTGCATATTCTTTCTAGATAAGATCTATAAGATATGGCCTTTCCTATCCATCCACACTGCTAAAACTCTTTGTTGAGGCATTCATCGTCTCATGTCTCTCTTACTGCAAAGTCCTTTTCTCTGGCCTTGACAAATGCAACCTTGTCCTATACATATCTCTTCAGAATGCTGCTGCAAAGATCATTTTCCTAGCCTATCTCTTTGACCATGTTACCCCGCGCTTTATACCCCTTCACTGGCCTCCTCTTCTCTATTGTATAAAACATAAGCTACTTGTCTTCACTTTCATGGCCTATTCCCACCCTTTCACTTAGGGTATGTCTACACTACCTGCCAGATTGGCAGGCAGTGATCAATCCAGCGGGATCAATTTATTGCGTCTAGTCTAGACATGATAAATCAACCCCCGAGTGCTCTCCCGTCAACTCCTGTACTCCAGCGCCATGAGAGGCACAGGAAGAGTCAATGGGGGAGCAGCAGCAGTCGACTCACCGCGGTGAAGACACCACGGTAAGTCGATCTAAGTATGTCAACTTCAGTTACATTATTCACGTAGCTGAAGTTGCGTAACTTAGATTAATTCCCCCCCCCCCCCAGTGTAGACTAGGGCTTAGTATCGTAAAGTTGACTCCTGCCTCCAATCAATCCAGGATGCCAGTCTCTGTTGTCAGCTTCTTAAATTTTCAAACAAGCACCTTTGTACTTTCTCCCATGCTGCTAATCATGCTTGGGAGAAACATCTGCAAAAGTAACTCATTATCCTCCTTCAAATCCCTCTTTAAAACTCTCCTTTTTTGTGGGGCCTACAGAACACTTGACAACAGCAAGACTTCTCATGTACTGAGGTCAATTCCTATCTTGTTGACAAATATTGTTTCACTGTTTCCTTGTACTCTCCCATTGATCTGTTTTATAGCTATCTGTTGTCTCTTGTCTTATACTAACATTGTAACTCTATGGGACTGTCTTTTTGTTCTGTATTTGTATAGCACCTAGCATGATGGGTCCTGGTCTATGACTAAGGTTCCTATGGTTGGAAATACAAATAAATAATAATAATAAAGCAAAGTTGCTGCAGCATGAAGGTTGCATAGTTAAGCACTCACATTAAGGAAATACCAAAATTAAGATTGTTCCCATTGCATAATTATAGCCTTTAATTAGACCACATACAATTTCTCAAATAATAAAACATAATGGACGTCATCTTTGCTGTAGCGGAAGGCAGTTTCATCACTATCCAGATCTGCAACTACAATACACACCTTAGTATCAGAGGGGTAGCCATGTTAATCTGGATCTGTAAAAGCAGCAAAGAGTCCTGTGGCACCTTATAGACTAACAGACGTATTGGAGCATGAGCTTTCGTGGGTGAATACCCACTTCTTCGGATGCATGTAGTGGAAATTTCCAGAGGCAGGTATAAATATGCAAGGAAGAGTGAGTCAGGCTAGAGATAATGAGGTTAGTTCAATCAGGGGGGATGAGACCCTCTTCTAGCAGTTGAGGTGTGAACACCAAGGGAGGAGAAACTGCTTTTGTAGTTGGCTAGCCATTCACAGTCTTTGTTTAATCCTGAGCTGATGGTGTCAAATTTGCAGATGAACTGAAGCTCAGCAGTTTCTCTTTGAAGTCTGGTCCTGAAGTTTTTTTGCTGCAGGATGGCTACCTTTAAATCTGCTATTGTGTGTCCAGGGAGATTGAAGTGTTTTCCTACAGGTTTTTGTATAATGCCATTCCTAATATCTGATTTGTGTCCATTTATCCTTTTACGTAGGAACTGTCCAGTTTGGCCGATCTACATAGCAGAGGGGCATTGTTGTCATATGATGGCGTATATTACATTGGTGGACGTGCAGGTGAATGAACCGGTGATGGTGCGGCTGATCTGGTTAGATCCTGTGATGGTGTCGCTGGTGTAGATATGTGGGCAGAGTTGGCATCGAGGTTTGTTGCATGGATTGGTTCCTGAGTTAGAGTTACTATAGTGCGGTGTGTAGTTACTGGTGAGAATATGCTTCAGGTTGGCGGGTTGTCTGTGGGCGAGGACTGGCCTGCCACCCAAGGCCTGTGAAAGTGAGGGATCGTTGTCCAGGATAGGTTGTAGATCTCCGATGATGCGTTGGAGAGGTTTTAGCTGGCGACTGTATGTGATGGCCAGTGGAGTTCTGTTGGTTTCTTTCTTGGGCTTGTCTTGCAGTAGGAGGCTTCTGGGTACACGTTTGGCTCTGTTGATCTGTTTCCTTATTTCCTCGTGCGGGTATCGTAGTTTTGAGAATGCTTAGTGAAGATTTTGTAGGTGTTGGTCTCTGTCTGAGGGGTTGGAGCAGATGCGGTTGTATACACACCTTGAAATTTCCAGGCATGTTGTGGCCAGCTGCTGCTTATTTCATATTTAGTGCTGCTCTGGAGCTTTGTTGCAGCACCAGAGTGCACGGTGTGGCTTAGAAATCTTAGAACAGACATTTTCACACTAGTCCGTGGACTACCGTTAGTCCAAGGAGTATTTGAGGTCCATAAAGAACTGTCTAGTCACATGGGCCTGGATTCTCCTTGTTTTCAACTGCTAAATTTCATTAAAAGATATATATTCCTTTTTTCCATGTAAGCAATTGCTGTAGTTGCCACATGATGTTATGCAGTCATGAATGGAGGAGAGGTGTTCTTTGTGTTCATGTATGGTTGTGGAGTAGTCTATGAGACCAACTCTTTTAAAATATATTCCTAACTGAGACCCCTGCCCAAGAGAAATTATACCTAATCTTTTAGTAATTCAAAGACAAGGAAGCCCTAGAGTTCTGGAAGATTTAAAGGCAACAATAGAAACCTGGACTGCATGGCTAGGCACACTGTTTTAAAGCATTAGAGGAGAAATATATATGGGTTGCATTCCTTATGATGTTGGCTGAGAGAGAAATATACCTTACTTTTTCACAGAGTTTTCTGTTCCGCGCAGAAAGGAAAGAGGGAGGATCATGCCTCTGAGTTTCAAAGATCTTTCCACTACTAGAAGAAGTAAACATTGCTTAAATAGTCCATATTTTCTATCATGTTTTTAATTCCCATGGGTGATTCAATTCTCTTGATAACACTAGTGGAAAGAGAAATATTGTTTAAATTTTATGCCATGTTGGCAAAGTATGCTGATGTTTTAAGATCCCTGTTTAGACTAGTCTGAAATGTTGCAGTTTTGACAGTGGACCAGCAGTATTACACATCATCCTTCTTCCACATGCCATTTTATATATAATCACAATAAAACCCTGTTTCATGGTCAGATAAGCAAGCCAGAGGTTCAAACGTATAGAAATATTGCAGATGAGATTGTAAGAGAAGCAGCACAGAACTCGCAGCCTAATGGGAGCAGATTATATGGTATCTTTAAGCCACCTTTGTGATCTTCTGAACCCCTGATGCTCAATGAGGAGGAGCAGCCCCGATATAATGTAGACATCCCTGAAGACCTGTCTATGTTATGGCAGGTTCCTGCTACAGCACAGCCCAGAATCACTGCAGCTTCACCCCAAAGACACTCTTTCTGTCCCCAGCATGCCACCTACGCCAGAGCTTGTGAGGGGTCCTTGGAAGGAATATTTGGCTGTCTTACACAATGCATGCATCAGGGAATCCTTTCCTCCCTAGTCAGTTCCAGGGCATTTAAAAGCAGGCTAACTGATAGGTCTCAAAATGTAAATGGGGAATCATCATTGAACAGATGTATTTCAAATGGAGTCCCATATGGACCAGTTATTCGCCCTATGCTGTTTAACATTTGTAGTAATGATCTGGAAGAAAACATAAAATCCTCACTGATAAAGTTGCAGACAACACACAAAATTGGGGCATTAGTAAATAATGAAGAGGATAGGTCACTGATACAGAGCAATCTAGATCACCTGGTAAACTGGGCACAAGCAAACAATATGTGTTTTAATATGTTAAATGTAAATAGAATGCATCTAGGAACAAAGATTGTAGGCCATACCTACAGGATGGGGGACTCTGTCCTGAGAAGCAGTGACTTCGGTGTTGCAGTGGATAATCAGATGAACATGAGCTCCCAGTGTGATTCTGTGGCCAAAAGAGCTAATGCAGTCTTTGGATTCATAAACAGGAACTCTTGAGTAGGAGTGGAAAAATTATTGTACCTCTGTGTTTAGCACTAGTGTGACCACTCCTGGAATCCTGTGTCCAGTTCTCGTGTCCACAATTCAAGAAGGATGTTGATAAATTGGAGAAGGTTCAGAGAAGAGACACAAGGATGATTAAAGGATTACAAAACCTGCCTTATAGTGAGAGATTCAAGGAGTGTAGCAAAGAGAAAGTAAAGGATGACTTGATCTCAGTCTGTAAGTACCTACTTGAGGAAGAAATATTTAATAATGAGCTCTTCAGTCTAGCAGAGAATGGTATAATAACATCCAATGCTGGAAGTTCAAGCTAGACAAATTCAGTATAGAAATTATGTGTTAATTTTTAACAGTGAAAGTAAGTAACCATTGGAACAATTTACCAAGGATTGTGGTGGATTCTCCATCACTGAAAAAATTTAAAATCAAAATTGATTTTTTTTCTAAAAGATATGCTCTAGGAATTATTTTGGGGAAGTTCTATGGTCTGTGTTATTCCGGAGATTAGACTAGATTATCACAATGGTCCCTTCTGGCCTTCGACCCTATGAAAGGCCCCTTTGACACTCTAGCCTTTTTAGGTAACATAAAGTAGCCTACATTGGAATAAGGGTCTTACATTCTGTATGTAGATTACTATACAGATTGCCCCATATTTATTTATATATTCAAAATATCCTGTATCCATATAAGTAAATGCAAAACTCCCATTGACTTCAATGAAGCCCGAATTTTGCCATGAATTCAGAATTGCAAAGTCTATTTTTTCCTAATTACCATAGTTTGAATGCACAGAGTACTTCTTTGTAATGTGTAGTGTTTAAAATGTTAAGTACTCTTTTAATGTTTCTTTGTTACACCAACTGCCCTCTGTTAGCGTATCTGGTAACTAGGACACAAATATCATAAAATTGGATGAACATGAGTTCCTTTACTTAGGTTCCATTTGCCTAAATTAGTGGATTAGATTCCAGCGTGACAAGTACCTTAGACATACCTGAGGAAAAAGAAAAGGGAAGGATTTAAAAATAGGTTTAACATAATAGAACTATGGAATGACTGCCTCTTCCTTTCTCTTAAATTAAACTGATAGCAACCTTTAACATTCAGGTACCTTATTGCATGTCCAGTTGTAAACAATGCTGTTTAATGTTAATGTTCTTGTTATACTCACACACACAGAAGCTTATCCTAATCTCACTTCATATTGTGTCAAGGGTACAAACACCACTTAATATTTTTCCTCAGCACAAAAGCTAGTCATAAGCATAAGAAACGTATTTGTATTGTAGTCAATGCTTGCAATCAGGGCCCAATGTACTTTGCAGCAAGCTTGACCTGCAATCTGCATCAAAAGGTCTGCATTTATTGCACTCCATTGCTGCTTGCTGGAACGTCTTCAGCAGCAAAGATACTTTTTAAAAATTGAGGGTTTTTTATTGAATTGAATATTGAAATTAATAACTACAATTAGTTCAGTAGCCCTTGTGTTATTTGATTCAATTCAATATTATGCTGTTCCTTCATGTATATTTTTAAATATGAAGCTGGATTGTTGATAATCTAGAGCTGCATATTAGAAGTTTTCTGAGGGGAAGCCGAAGGTTTTGCCAGTTGAGTAGTGGACATTGGGACTTTTGGAACCTGAGTAGGTATGGGAGATGATTAGAGACTGAGGGATAAGCAAAATATCTGGATATTCCTGATAAAAGTGCTAATCAGTGACATAATTAATAATATTGACATTTCAATTATCATTAGACTTCAAAGTTGACAAATTAACATGAAAGAAGTAATTAATATATTATTTTGAGCTACTGTTTCAGGTTGTTTGCAGACTCAGGAAAACAACACTCAGTCTGCACTGAGTTCACATTTGGAATATTTTTTTCACAACCATTTTGTTGTTGTTGCAGAATGCCGTTGTGGTTGTATAGCAGGCAAACCTTATTTTTTAGAAAGCCAAATCTTTTGTGGTGCAAATCTGGACTAGCACTATTTATTTCAGTAGAGATACCTCATTATTTGCACCAGTTGTTCTGTGCGGGGAATTCAACTGAGAAGCCTAACAAGTGCTGACTTGATACTAATCTGTTCTATTTTAATAGAGAAGATTAAATTGTTTCAGACACTCTTTTGGCCAGACACTGGGAGTTGTATCTGCATGGCCATCTTCTCCAGTCTGTCCTTTGCCCCCTACAGTGAATAAAAACTGAAATTATTAATGAGGGTTGGGGAGGGGGGTACTAATGACATTGTTTCTTCATGCCTTTTTTCCCTTTTGTTTCTCTTCACACTCTTTCTAGTTTTTGGAATGTTAGGTCTCAAGGATGACAAAAGTATTTTGCAGTTTCCCTGCTTAGTTAGGAAGCCTGAGGAAATAAAAGAAAGGGGTTCCCCATAAATCATTCTACTAAAACTTCCAGCCTCATCCAGTTAATAGTTTCACAAAATATCATGTCTTCAGAGCCCTCCAGTACTTCATAGTCCTTTTCCACTGTTATGTTTTGTCCATTTTTGGCCACATGTGCTGTATAAAATTTGCTGCTGAACAAGCTTTAATGCTCATGTTAAACAAACTTAATTGAATTTCCATTCATGTTTTGGTTCTGCAGTAGTTAAAAGTGACATCTTTTTGTATGCTTTAGCAAATGGGACCAAACCAAATTGCATTTCTTTCATTTCACCAGAGTAGCAGGAAAATTCAACATGGGCCCATTAATCAAAGTAATGTACTTAGCCTGAAATACCACTGGGAGAAATTATCAATAAAGTAATTTCTCTTTATTATATTGAAAATATTCAGAAATCATAGATGTTAATATAAAAGTATATTTAAAAATAATATTTATGGAACTAAAGCCAAATTGTGGATGCCATATCCATTTAACTATATATGAATGACAGAAAATCCATTGGCAGAGGGGATCTGCAAGTCCGAAGTTTCCTGATTTTTGGCTCCACTGCAAAAAACCTATTGGGATGCTACTGTGTAGGCCATCTTCAACAGGTGCTCTAGAAGGACATTCTGGGGTGGGATCCATAATTTTGTGTACATTTAAGTGTACTCATCAAATAATGGGAGCTATACACACACCTCCACACAGATTATTCACTCTTCAGGAATAGATAATTTCCCTTCATTTCTTCTCTAATGTCTAGTTATTTTCCTCCTTTGTCATTCTCCTCTTTCTTATATTAATTCTCTCCAATTCCTATCTTCAGTTCCCTATCCTTTAGTTTATTGTAGCCTCTACACTTTCCTTCTAACTGCTTCTTTTGACTGGTTGGCTCATGCAGATGCCAGACTTCAGGGCCTACTTTGGTAGAATAGATTGTTCTCGGCTCTCAGACAGAGACTTATGGATCACAGACAGCAACATGGGTGGGCTCTGTGTAGAAGGGAAATCCACAGACCTGGCTAATGAATTCAGTTACAATGACTACTCTTATTTTATAGTCTCATTTTTCTGAGTGGCAGAACCTTCTTTGTCCATGCGTGCACTCAAACCACATAGATTGATAAGCATTCTCTGAAGCTCATTGTCTGCTTTGAAGCCCAATACATTTTAAAAAAATCTCATTTCCACATTGCAGAAGCCTGAGTAAGGTGCAGAGATTGTAAAGACTGATTTTCCATAAGAAACTAGCAATGAAGGCGGAGATTTGTTTTTCCAAGTTTTGTTAAGTGAATTTTTATTCATGGTGGGGAAGGCAATATTATGTGCTGTTATAAAATTTTCATATTTTGACCTGATGAAAATTTGTTCTTTGAAACAACTATTCCTTTCTTTTGTTTTGTTATAAAATAATGAAAATGTCATCAAGTGGTTGTGTTTCCAGTGGAGTCCTGCAGGGATTAGTTCTTGGTCCTACGCTATTAACATTTTTATCAGTGACCTGAAAATAAACATAAAATCATCACTGATGAAGTTTGCAGATGCCCCAAAAATTGGGAGAATGATAAACAATGAAGTGGACAGGTCACTGATATAGAGCGATCTGGATTGCAAGCAAACAATGTATGTTTTAATATGGCTAAATGTAAATGTATACATCTAGGAACAAAGAGTATAGGCCAAACTTCTATTTTAACTGAAATGGATCCTAATGTGGTACTCTTAACCACTCTCATTTTAAAATAGTATTTAAATATTACAGATGCTCAAATCATACTAGTAAAATCAGCTAGATGCAAATTGATCTTGCAATTATAAATAATATGCATGGAATTCAATAGCTCAAATTACGACCCTAATTACACAGTAACTGCTAAATAAATTGCATATAATTTAGAGATGTGCCAAAGAGTTCAGTACAAATTTTGATATGTCTAATCATGGAGGGCCCAGTTCACCAGAGGGTAAAATGGCAACATTAATGATAAAACTGATAATTATCTAAGAAAAGGCTTAGAACACAAATCTAAAATTTTGTACATATGTAGCATAAAGATTACTTTTATTTTATTTTTCAAACTAAATTTTATACTACTAATTGTCTTTAAAATCTTTCTAAAATTATCTTTCTTCTGGGGGCTGCTGCTAATACATTTATTTAATTTCTTTCTTTCTTTCACATTCTTTCATTGTTTTTGCACATGCCAGATAATTACATTATTTATGTGGACAAAATCATGCAAGCCAAATTGATGGGTATGGAGAAAAGCAATGTTATTTAAATCAAGGCTATCAGTCAATTCTTCACTTTAAACATTTTCCTTTCCCAAGCCTCCAACCCAAAGTTTTCACCAATAGTTAATCAAGAAATGTGAAATAACCTCATGGGGAGAGATGCTTTAAAAGATGAGTTTTAGAAATGATATGAGTAGTGGTATGGGACCTCCTAATAGAAAGACTCGTTAACACTCTTAACTCAAAGTAGCAATTAAGTATTTAAAAAATGTATAAGATAGAGAAATGGGTAGGTGGATCGCAATGAGTACTAATTGGCAATTAGGAAATGCAGCCAATTGATAAGGGAAACTAAATGTATCCATGAAAACCTCTGGCCAGTAGGATTAAGGGCAAAATCAAAAGGAATTATTTCAATAGATCATGAACTAACAAAATCCTACCAATGGTATTATAATAATATAAGATAAGGATTGTAAAACTGTCATTCAAGATGCAGAAAAGGCAGAGCAAAAAAAAAAAAAAAAAAACAAAAAACCCCCCCCGAGAAAAAAAAAAAAAAAAAAAAAAAAAAAGCCCAGTCCCTCCCCCGGCTGAGAAAAAAAAAAAAACACACCGTGCTGCCGGCGGATATCAGGACAAAATGCGTCCCGAGCAAATATCGGGATGTCTGGTCACCCTATATTCATATCTTACAGCAATAAAGAAATATTTTCTATTTCATTGGTAACTAAGGAGATATTAAACAGCAACAATTAAACATTTTTATCTTGGTAAAAATGGATAATTTGCACTTCAGAGTATTAGCAATTGGTTGAAGAGCTCTCTGAACTACTAATGTTGATTTTTAACAAATCCTGGTACATTGGGGAAGTTCCAGAGAACTGGAAAAAAGCTAATGTTCTGATAATCCAATTTACTCTTTTAAAATATTATCTGGCAAACTATCTATTGGTTAGGTTTGTGACATCAATCCTGGGCAAAATCATGGAAAGATGGGTATAGGATCAAATCAGTAAGGAATTAAAATATAGTAGCATAATTAATCTCAGTCAACATAGTTTTATAGAAAATCAGTGCTTGCAAGCAAACTTGATATGATTTTTTTACTGAGATTAGATGTTTGATAAAGTTCTTGACATAATATACTTAGACTTCTGTAAGTCTTACACTTATTCCCACATGATATGCTGATTAATAAAAATAGTGCTATGCAAAATCAACTTAACCCAAATTAAATTGATTAAAATCCAGTTAAATGATAGATCTCAAGAAGTAATTGTAAATGGTCAATCATCATCCAATGGGTTGCTTCTAATGGGGTCTCATAGGGAAATGTTCTTGGCCCAATGTTATCAATGACCTTGAAAAAAATATAAAATTGCTGTAATGTTTGTAGATGACAAAAAATTTAGAATGATAAATAATGATGGGGAGAGGTCAGTGATATAGACCAACCTGGATCACATAATCAATGATGCTTATTTGTACAAGATACATTTTAATACAGCCAAATGTAAGGTCATATATCCAGGAACAAAGAATGTAGGTCACACAAGATGGATTACAGTATCCTGGTATGCAGTGACAGTTGAAAGGATTTAGGGATAATAGTAGATATTACTACTATAGAGTTCATTGTAGAGTATACTACTGTATTACTGCTATTACTGCTACTGACAATGGAATATGAACTCCCAGCGTGATGTTCTATCTAAGAAGGCAATCATGATACTGGTATGTATAAGCAGGGGAATATAAAATAGGAATAATGAATGAGTGAGACCATTAGTGGAATATTGTATCCAGCTGTGATGTTCATACTTCAAAAAAAATGTTGAAAAACTGAACAGGTTACAGAAAAGAGCTATAAGAATTATTTAAGGTCTGGAAAACATGCCTTTATAGTGTGAGACTGAGGAAGCTCAATCTAACAAGAGAAAGTTAAGAGGTCAGTTGAGCATAGTCTGCTAGTGCCTATATGGAGAAGAGGTTCCTGATAGTAAATGACTCTTCAACCTAGCATCAAAAGGCATAACAAGATCCAGTAGTTGGAAGGTGAGGGTGTACAAATTCAGAGTAAAGTAGGGCACACATTTTGAACAGCAAGGGTACTTAACCATTGGAACAACTTACCTAAGGATGTAGTAGATGGTCCATCACTTGACATCTTTAAATCAAGACTGGATGTCTTTCTTAAAGACATGTTATCCCTCAAATAGTAGTTATAGGATGGATGCAGAATTTGCAGGGTGAGATTCTGCGATGAAGGAGATCACACAGTATGATCTTAATAGTCCCTTCTGGCCTTAAAATCTAAGAATAACAATGGTTATTACTTGCCCACTTAAGGCAAGTAAATACAAATATTTTACTAATTATTGTTTCCCAACTGATTCTGATTTCCCAGGGTTTTTTTACAACAATGTAATCCCCTTGGTTTGAGCAGATTTACTGTTGCTTTACACCAGTGTAAATGGCATCTAGTGTTGGTCCATATTCATTCACTTAAGGATCATTTTCAAAAGTCAAGGTGCCCAAGTTAGTACTGCCCTGTCGGAGGAGGAAGAGGAGAGAATAAATGAAGTAAAAATCAGCCACGATCATACTACTTGTCAAATATAATAATCCATAGTTCATTGTAGAGTATACTACAAAATCATGCACAAATTCTTAATGATTCCATAGAAAAACAGAAGTTGCTAAAAGCCATCAAGTCTGTGCTGGCTCCTTTAAATCATTATTATTTAATAAAATTATCTGGAAACAGATTAACTCTCTTCATTCAGTGTTTTTTTTTTGTATCATCTCCTTTGAAACTGGAACTAAAGGCACTTTGATATTTAGATTGAAAGTTGTCTAGTTTTATGGTAGTCTCTGTAAATGCCTCTATAATCTCAAATAAAATGGTATCTTGTAATTTCTGACTGTAAATCCAATCAGAAAGCTGTGTATGTCTTTCACAGTCATATAAGTGGACTATTTTTTACCCTTTTCCAGTGTTAGAATCATAATATATTGTCACAAAATGCTGTGCTAGTCAGAACCATTATTCTACAGTACATTAGTACCAATAGGCCAGGCCTTTGAAATGACCAAGATGTAGAAAATAATTTTTCATGTGACATCTTCTCCACAAGCTATCTGTACTGTATGGTGACAACAAACATTAAATTAGATAGCTGTGTGACACTAGGGCATTGGTTTTAGTTATTCCAGCTATTTTCTTTTATAGCTATCAAATTTGTGGATCTATTATATACAAGTATATAAAGAATATGGGACTTGAATTTTTTGCATTAGATTATGCCTTTTCATATGAATAGCCTTAATGATGTGGTACTACAGTAAAAGCTTTGTTACCTGTCATGCTGGGAGAATGGCGGTGGGGGGGTTCCAGTAAGTCAAAAATTCTGGTTAACTAAAAGAGAGGGAGTTTGGTTGCGGGAGGGGACTCGGGGAAGGGGGCTTGGGGTGCCAAATCCAGGTGGTGCTCACCTCGGGCGGCTCCCCACAAGCGGCAACATGTTCCTGCTTCTCCTAGGCGGAGGCACGGCTCAGTGCACTGGCCCCACCCTGCTCCAAGCGCTGGCTCTGCAGCTCCCATTGGCCAGGAACTGCAGCCAGTGAGAGCTGTGGGGGCATCAGCTGTGGGTGGGAGGCAGTGCACAGAGCCGCCTAGCCACGCCTTCGCCTAGGAGCAGCAGGGACATGTTGCTGCTTCAGGGAGCCACAGGGAGCCAGGTTGGGAGCCTCGCAAACCACGCAAACCAAAACCGGCCCCACGCAAACCAAACTATAAACTGGACTTTCAATGAAGATCAGAAATATTGGTGTATAGATCTTTCTGGTTGGTAAAGTGCTGGATAATACAGCTTTTACTGTAATAGTAGAACAATCAATATAATATACTGATTATTGATAACATAATTAAATTATTTCACATGATACTCAGAATTTTAAAGATTTAATTCCTTACAGTTAATGGAAAGGATGCTACTGTTCTGTCCACATTATTTTGAGCTCTCGAGAGTGATTCCATTCTTCCTTTCTCACCTGGAACAGCTTAACTGACTAATATACAATTGTATAATTCAATCTGAGAGGGGGAATTTTTTAGCAATCTTCTGTTGATTGTTACCCCTCTTGTGTCTTCTTATATCTGTTCACTCTATCGACACATTTGACACATTTTGGCCCAAAGTCACCTCTGGCATAAAAAGGTGAAACTCTACTTAATGAAGTTGATTAATCTAGGACTGAATTTGATCCTGTGTTTGATTTTTACTCAAATCTCTCTCCCAGAATCTAATCCATTTATGACAATCATTATCCATTTGCACCTATGGGTCTTTTCACAATCTGTTTCTGTAGTTTAGGTCCAAAAAGACTATATTTCCTGTGTCAGAGGAGAGGGTTCCCCCCACCCCCAGACTGAAAAATGTCTGTACATCTATTCAATTTGATTTCTGATTAGTGGCCACCATCTTCTGTATTCTATTATGCCCACCATTTGGTATTCTAACCCTTGTCCATCTTTGCTTCTCAGTGCAAGTTTGTGGGTCTGATGCCATTGTTGCCTGACATTACCTATGCCTCATTAATTAAGGAGAGGGTACTGATTATTCTAAAACATGTCCACTCTTGCCTCATAAAACATTCCTTGATGCTGGAGGGATGGTTAATTACTATTCAGTCTCCAATATCCATTTTATTGGAATAGGTGAAAGACTGTGGCTACTGAACCCATCAATATCAGTGACACCATGGGTTCAACTGGACTTCGTTAGGAATTGAAACTGCATAAGTGAGGATCATAAGAATGACCATCTACTGACAATAAAGCAGGATTAGATAGCCATTTTGGTCAGGTTTTGACATGACTGACGTATGATTTGATTGGGCAACAATGGAAAGTTGCAGATGTGTCCTCCAGTACTATAAATCATATTTATGTAACCCACACACCTCCTGGGTGTGGTATTCTATCCCCTCTAGTGGCACCAAGACCACTTAGAGATTAATTAGTCTGCTCTACATCATTAGCTAAGGGCCCCATGGCTTTTAGCTCAGGCAGTAGAGGCTCATGCATTTAGCTCCAGAGGTCTCAGGTTTGATCCCGCCCGCCGACGACCAGGATCTATTGGTGTTACACTTAGAAAATAGAACTTAGTGATAATATGGGTGAAGGTGTTCTCCTTCATGCATTATGCCTTCCTTTTATGTTGGACAGTATTTATAGGAGACCTTTTGGTGAGAAAATTTCCAAATAAGTGATAGAATATCATCAGTACGTGGATGACAAAAGCTGTAAATCTTTTGCTGGCAAGCTCAGATTCTGCAGTGATGGAATATGCAAATTATATTGGCGCTACCTCCTCCTTAACTCTAAGGAAAAAAATCAAACTTTATGCTGGGTAGACAGTTTTCAATAATTCTCTTTCGTTTGAATTTCTGCTTATTGGGAGAGTCTATTTACTGGTAGGCCATATTCTCAGCAGGTGTAAAACCAGCATAGCTACATTGACTTCAGCTGAGGTTTTCCAGTTAGACTAGCTAAAGATCTGGCCCAGTGAGACAAGTTAAGAATCTTGGCATCATTTTCAACCATACCCTTTCCACCAACATGGTTTGAAGAGCCATTTAGAGTTGTGCACCTTGCTTAGGCTGTATCCTTATTTATCACATGAAGACCTCATAACTTCAACACATTACCACATGACTAAAGGGTTTGATAAGTCTAATTCCCTCATAGTCCTAGCTCCTGACTGGTTTCTCAATAACATTCAGCTCTTTTAGAAAACAGCAGTCTGTTTGCTCATTGATTTGAGCAATCATAGTCATGTTATGCTTACCCTGCAGTCTTTACAGTACACCAGCTGCTTATAAAGTGGTGGATAATTTTTACGTTAGTTTTTTTTTTTTTAATCATAACAGTGTAGGTCCCCCTGGCTATATATGAGACCTTCTTCTATAGTATCACCTTTATGGAAAATTGCTTTAACACACCATTTAGCAAGATACCATTAAAACAGAAATTGATATGTCAATGCTTTTTTTCTTAAGGTAGAAGTCACATGATACTTTCTAAGACCATCATGATTTCCAGAATGAAAAAGCAGATTTCATATATAATGGCCATTTGAACCACACCTTTCTTTAGTGAGGTGAAAAAAGGTTTTCAACATTATTATTTTTTTAATAAAAAGCAAAATATACAAAGAAACCAAGTTTTTAGTTTAAATGTCAGCTGTGAGTTTCAAAAGATGATGCAACAGACTGCTGGGCAGAACAGGCTTAGTTTGGGCAAAACAGAAAAGTCCTAGGAGACTTTGATATGTACAGTTAAAAGAGATCAGAAGGTCCTACTATGCATCTTCAATAATTCACTTGTTTTGATTTTTTTTATTGTATTATTAAAAGACTCAATCCTAAAGGCCTTATAAACTATTCTCAGTCTGTTCAGGGTACTCCCATTGAAATGAAGAGTGTTACGTGGCCCAAAAGAGGGACCCAAAACACTGACAATGATGAGTTGTAGTGAATTTTTTTCTCACTCCCTAGTTATAAGAGCTCATCTATCACATTAAAAACAGTTGTGAGCCATTCTGCTCCAGTTCCTCTCTGCAAGCAATCGGTCACAGAAAGCAAACATTTAGCATAATTACATTTGCAAGTACATTTATATTTGATTCTTTCCGATTTTCTGATTGTCTGTTATTTTTGTTGCAAAGTAGACATCTTAGTACATCCTCACTAAGTCCCTAATTCCTGACTTTGATCATTAAAAGTCTACATTAATGATAGCAGATGGTTAATGATAATGATAGAAAACACAACATTTTTTTTCTCTCTGTTATATGTCTTGTGACATGGAAGTGTGGGCCACTAACCTTTTGGAACTGGATTCCATCGTTTATAATGAAAGGTTAAAAAAGTAAGATACCAGCGACTTTCTCCAGAAGAGGTTGGAGTGAAGATGTACAAACTACTTCTGGTTTACATTGCATGGTACATAGGGAACCTGTAAAGAAATAGATTTGTTTGCAAACAGCACTTGAGTCATGCCAGAACACTCCATAATCCCATTCCAGCAGTTTTGGGGAGGGGTGTTTCCAGACAGTTTGCAGTCATATATGAATCTTTTTGGTTTTCAGGAAACACTGGCTGTGTCCTCTGAATCAATGCTTTTTCAAAGCAAGAATGCCAGAATTCTGAAGCACAGGCTAGTCTGGGGTTTCTCTAAATTACCCTGGTTTTTAATGGCCCCCTAAAAGCTGCTACATTGACTGGAAATTGCCATAACATTCTGTATTCTTACCAAACCGGCAAGTACCTGACACTATCCCTATGACAGGGGGTCCAGAGCTTTGGTGTTGAACTGGCTATGATGGAAGGCATCCCCAGCTGCTCATCTAGGGCAGCCCTAGGATTATTCTACACCCCTCCAGCGGTGCAAAGCAGCCTTCTTAGAAGCCAGAATCTGACCCAGTGTGCCAAATTATACTCGTAATTATACAGAGTAATCAACTGATTTCATCTTTCCTTGTTAACTAAACTGATAGTTAAAGTGGATCCATACTACTATTTTCTTAGGGGTCCAGTTTTCTAATATTAGAAAGATTGACATTGGCCTAGGTTTATGTGCCTATTTTATATGCACACAAATAAAAAACACATCTCTCCTGACAGTTTCAGCTAGCAGACAGCTTACTTTGATGGCCAGTTTATGGAGATGACAGAGAGAAAAACAGTGAAAAACAAGAGAGTAATTACAAGGCATATAGAAAAGATAAGCAGCTGTGGGTAGAGATTTATTATTCTTTCTAAGGATTCTGTTTTATCTCAGCAACTAGAATTTAAGTATTTAAAACCAAAGGTATAAGATAAAAAAGTAAAAATAAACAGGAAAATATTTTTCTACTTAGGAAACTCTTTAAAATACAATACTCTTTATGCCCACCTCAGAATTTTTGCTGATGTGAAAAACTTCACAGGACTTGCTCCATTTCATAGCTGTTCACTGACCATGAAAAAGGGCAAATTGTGAGGGCTTTTAATTTTGTGATGAATATTTCACTCAGCTTTATTGAAAATCCTACCATGAAAATGCCATGATACATTATGACTTTTTAAAAAAAAATTCAGAAGTTCTGTTTGTGCTTCAAGTAATACATACCTTCCATTTTGCGATGTTTTTTAGATTCTTAATCCCAAACCACTTGAAACAAAAAGGAAAAAAATAAATGTTATGAAGATGAAATTACAGTTTTGTGTGTGAAATAATCTTATAAAATGCTTAAATAATATAGTACAAACTTTTCCCATCCATGTCATATTTTAACTAATGATTGATATGCTGTTTAATGATACATTATTTATTTTAAAAATACTTTACGTATTTCAAATCCAGGCTTTTTGTGTATTCTGTTTATTTGTTCACCTTCCTAGATCTTTTTATTATTTACTTTATACATACATTTATGACCCAGTCCAGTAACCCTTGATGCCCTGAGAAATCCTTGTGCAAATGGTGATATTGCATAAGGAGTCTATACATACTGTAGTTGGTTACTATTAAGTAGTAAATCTTCACAAATGTTCATTTTTATTGAAAGCTTTCTGCTGTGTGAATGCTTTACAAAATATAAAGCAATATTTACAGATCCACATACAATACACTATTGGCAGCTGTATATAGATATTCGTTTACAGCAAGTTTCCCAAACTTTCAATTGTGCGGACTCTGTCTTTGTAGATAAATTATCTTGTGACCCATCTGCAGTGACATTCAGAATCACATAATGTCACTCTGGTAACAGTACAGCCACATCAAGGCATAAGGGGGGAGCCATTTGTACTGTGCCTGTATGTGGACTCTGTATTTTTGTTCCAGGCATTGTGGGGTAAGCAGCTGCAAAACATATTGGATAAAAAGTGAGCAGGACACGCTAGCTACAGTACCAGATTACAGTATGATACAGTAGCAGATTACTATTCATGGCAGGAATGGGGGGAGGAAGGCAAGTGATTTACCTGAGCTGCTGAAATGTGACTGAGTCTGAGATAATTGCATAACACTAAAGCTATCAAAATTTTGCCATTAGAAAATGCTGATTCATCCAAACTGAAATTTGTCAATCTTAACAACACTTACTTTGGGGGGGAATATAGGGAGGAAGCATTTTGAAAAGGTTCTGTTTTGAAAGGAATGTCTTGATATTTTTCATTTTGAAATGACTTTTCACTTTGAAATTTTGTTATAAAAATATGTAAATTAGGTCAGAATCAGAATGCAACATTTCTATTTTATCAAAACAAAATATTCCAATCAACCCATTTTTCCCCAGAATTTTGTCTCAAAGGAACAATTTGCATTTTTTGTTTTCATTACATTTTAGAGCAGAAAAAAAACTGAACTCACAGAATGTCCTGCAAAATGGAAAATCCAGTTCCTGCCCAGCTCCACATCACATGCCAATCAAAATAGGATAGATTACAATCGCTTGTAGTTATACATGAACAAGACTATTGATTAATAGGAGTTAAAAGTGCTCAGAACTTGCAGCAACTCTTTTTAAAGACATTAATGGGAGCTGAATAGGACCTTAAAGGAGATCAGAATTGGCCGAATTTCATAGAATCATAGGACTAGAAGGGGCCAGATTTATATTTATATGTTTGCTTTTGTTTTGAGTGAGGCAAACCCCAGAGACAAAAAGTAAGAGCAGAGATGGGGACTGTGGCTAAAATACCTAAAAACCTACACACTAATTGATTCACTCCAGAAACAATTTAAAAGTCTTGAAAAGAAGTACAGGAGCATCATGAACAAATGAATATTTATACTTGACTTATGGAAGCCAATAAATAATACTTTAAAGTGTTTTTTTCTCCATTGACCTTAATTAAGTTCACCTTAGGTTTACAAGCCTGACATAGATAGATTGTGTGGTTTTTTTTTCCTTTTAAAAAAAGAGAGTTTTCCTGTCAGGTTGGTTTTCTCCAGCTTTTCACAGCTGTAAGCCTGTACATGCTCCACATTTTGTTTTCTGTCTTTATCTCTTATGCCGGCAACAATTGCATTTTTCATTAAAATATTGGACTTCACAGACCATAACCTTATTAAATGCCCTTTGTCCCATTCGCCCCTGGATATCCACTACTATTTGTATTCTTCCATAGCTGGCTCCCATGCCCAATACAATTTATTTAAGGGAAAAAAGAAAACAAAACAAAAAAAGCTAGAACAGAACCTCAGAGACAATTTCACACATCTGTTCCTGCGGGTGATCTTTCATTCTTTTTCATTTATAATTAATGAAAAATAATGGTGCTGACACAAGTTAATTACTATGAAAAATTACAGTTTATGCTATTCATTATAATAATGGAAAATTACTTGAGATTTTCAAACACTGTTCCTAAGCAATTAGAAGTGTTCATAAGGAATTCACCTGTGAAATTTTTTTGTCTGAGTTTGCATTTTGTGAAGTGAAGGGAACATCCGATGTTTTTCATTAGCAGCAGAGGTAACACAGCAAAATATATTAATCACAAAGTCCTATATCTGAGTGGGGAAAATGGAGAACAAACTGAGCATATGTTGTAATATCAGAGGTCAAAAAAAGATACAATGATATTCATTATAGTTAAACTTTTCTTAGCAGATTTAAAAGAGAGTCTTTTATTAAACCTGTACCACTTGGGAACAATTTAGTGTAACTAATTGGAAATACTGTCTTGTCTCAGTTTACCAAAATATTAAATTACTGATTTTAAAATTGGAATAATATTCCACTAATTAGCACATGTAAATTAAGACAATGCTTCTTCTATAATTTGCTTTTGTTATGAACACATAAATTACAAAAGAAAATACGATATTCCTCAGGTAATTAAGGATAACTTATGGCTGAAACATACTCATGATTTCTAATATGTGTAGGCAAATGAGCTCACTGGAAAAGGCTCCATTGATATATTTAGATTTAGTCTTCAACAGAGTTGATGGAAGCCTAAAAAATTGAGAAGGGTTTGTTCTATTCCTCACCTTGACTTTTAACATGCTGAATTAACAGCAAATAATATGCATGTTTTCCCCCATATCATTTGTATTGTGTATATTTTATGCAATGCCCATTTCTGCAAATTAACACCAAAATTAGCTAAAGAAATGATGTTCAGTTTGTTTATCTTTTATCTTAATGATCATTTTAGGCGGATGTAATCCTACTTTATTATTCAGCAATCCACTGCTACATTAGCCCTATATAACTCATATCAGTGTTAGTGGCAGGATGATCACAAATCGCAAACTGTAAAATAACACTATTATGCACATCAAGCATCTGATCATTAAAATCGAGCCAGGGTGTTGGAACTCATTTTTTGCAGCAGAACAGAAATCATAGAAAGTTTTAAAAATACAGAGCATACTAATACAAAGCACTCTCAATCCCTGACAAAATTTCCAATCAATCTATGACAATATATGTACAAAAATGATGAATCTGTCTTTGGATATGTTGTGAATAAACACTAGGAAATAAAATGACTTCCCTAAAATTTTCACTGTTAGCTGCTGGCTTGAGTAATTTACTCTGGCATGTATGTAACACAGGACAAAAACCCATAAATAGAGATGAGAGCTCTTAGGGAAAACTACTGGGCAGAAAAATGTTCACTTTTATGTATTTGATTACTATTTTAAAAATAGAAAATATGATATGACTGAAATCACAAATCCACCCTAAAACTATTTTCTATGGTCCAAAAGCTGAGGTTTAGGTGAACCTTGCAAAAATGAGATTCAAGCAGAACCAAGAAGACTGTTAGCAAGGGAACCAACATATAGGAGATTTACCAGTACTCTTTGTAGCATCCTTGCTATTCTAATACTAAAATTTCATAAGCAAACATCCACAAACTATGGTTTATACTTCTCTGATGCAGACAAAGGCCACCTAGGGACTAGGCCAAAAACATTAAACTCATTTCCATTTCAAAGTTAATCAAGACTTGACCTGAGATCTTAAAAGCTGAAAGTCTATTGCCTTGTCATTAACCAATTGGTCTCCTCGCTCATATGCACTGTGAAAGTATAATTAAAGTAAAGAGAGCCAGTTCCAAGAAAAACAATATAAACACTTACATGAACTTTTTTACAGGGCTCAAAAATAGGAATATATTTGTTGTTTTGTATTGGCTATAAAACCAGGTGTGAAAACAAACAAAAACCCAATTCATACTGAAATGTGGGCTTTCTGCAGTTGTAGTACATTTACAATGAAGATGCATATAGGCAAATTGCTGGCCTCCCAGACCACCAGAACATTGGGAAAAGATTTCTAATCTGGCAGCAATCTTTACTTGAATCAAGTGTTGTGGTAATCAAATGTGGCAGATCATCACCTCTGCAAGTACAATGTCTTTTGAATTAATTTTCTTAATTTACTGTAAGCCTTTGAGGTCTACAGAGCTCAGGCCTTTCAACAAGGCCTAGGGGAAAGAGGTTTACAGCTTTTTAAAATGTTTCCTTGTGAAATTTAATGTCTCTCCCCTTCCTCCCCCACCGGTTTGCTCCTGAAACCTTTCTCTCTTGTTTTATCACTATCATATAGAACATCTGAATTAAATATGTAAATCTTGGCAGCTCTCAGACTCGCTTTCTCTCTTGAGCCAAAACAGCAAACGCTATTGAATTTGCAAAGCACAATCTCTTTTTCAGCAAGTCTCATTCAAATATTTGGAAGCAATTCTGTGTAGCTCTGCTATTTGTGTCTTTTTTTTTCTCTCCAAACATTGATCTCTGGTGCACGCAAGTTTTAAGCACGTGTATTTGTGAGGTTGGTTAGTTTGGAAGTTAATTGTACAAATTTTAATAATTAATTCATATTCTCAACGGATTGAGCCAGATCCTCTGCTGGTGTAAATGGGCATAGTTCGAGTACAGTCAATAGAGCTACATCAGTTCGCTCCACCAAAGGACCTAGCCCATTATTGTTATTAGAACAGACTAAACTACAGATTGTGAAATCCTAACATGAGTAAGGATTTCAAAGATCTGACCTTTTAAAATGTTTCCAGTAATTCTTTCTAGTATATTGCTGCTTTAACCAATTTGAACAAGAAATTAATGAAAATGAATTTGAAATACTCTGTAGCCCAAAACATCAAGGCTCATTTTACGATCAGTATTCGTGTGCGGCATTAGACCCTCCAAACTCAGTAGGTATAGAAAGTACAGGTATGTAGCAGACGTAGATGAAGTTCAGAATTTCTGTCTTGCTAGAAACGTGAACATTTCAAATGAAAAAAAAATCCTAAAATAAATTTCCAAATGAAAATTTCTACATTTTTCTAAAACAAACAAACAAACAAAAATCATGTTGGGAAAATTTGTTTTCATGGGAAATTTGTCAAAATCTGTATAATGACACAAAAATCAGTTTTGATGAAAATTGTCTAACCAGTTCTAGTTTTTAACCCATTTATTTCACCTTTTATTACTTTGCAATTAGATCTTGTTGGAGAAAAGATTGTGAAACATCTTCATAGTGAGCCATATTGTCCCCTTATATTTTAAATAAATATCCCCATTGTTTTCCAGCATAAATTCTAATTAAAAATCAATAGCAAAACATGGCTTAGCATTTGCAGTTACAAATCCAGAGTACATCCTTAACCAATAGGTGTAAAGGCCCAGTTTATCAGCAGTGTGGTATAAGGTGATGTATTTAAAGTGCACACAAGGAGAAGAAAATGATTGCAGGAAAAAAATGGTGAAAAGGCAAGAAGATGGCTTTCCCTGTAGCATGGCCAAGAGGCATACACAGAGAATAATTCAGAAGAAATGCTGTGTCATATCTTCACTACTGTTTTTAAGGACATTCACATGGATGAACTTAATCCATTATTTAAAGGGCAACCCTTTCAGATAGATGTAGACACCAAAGCTGCTTCTATGAGATACTGTATACCACAGAAATGCCAGCCCTCTTCCTGTACAAACTACAGAGATTGTGGTAAGACAGGAGAACTCAATGATCATATTTGAATTGATGAGTGGGCCAGAAATTCACAATGAATACATCCATTTGCAGTACTGCAGAAACATGCTTCTGTTTTCAAGGGATAACTAGGGAACAGACCTGAGTAAATAATAAAGTAAGTACATCTGATTAAACTAGAAACTTTCATGGAATGACCACGAGCAGATTGCAATGTCCCCAAATTTATTTATTTATTCAGAATTCGTCAACCATTATTTTTTGCAATTTATTTTTAAACTATGCATTGAGAACAATGTTGTGCAAGTATTCAATACTTGGTAATTAAGATCTGTTGGCTAATTGTTATTGTGAAGTAAGTCACATGGTATTGTGTCTAACCTTTGAATGAATGAGCAGGTAAGTATTTCTAGCATAAATTCTTTTGTGTTTTCATTTAAAATTGGTCTCCACAAATATTCATAAATAGAGCTTTGGAATATATTTTTGCAAACAGTTTTGCCAGCAAACTTGGTTGTTCAAATATTTGAGAAAGTGAACAAAAAAGGGCAGCAAACGTTTAAAAATGTGATTGTATTTTCAAAGAAAATATTCAGTGTTTGCCAAGCTCTTTTCTAGAGTGTGAAAGACATCACTGTAAAGCTAAAATTAAGGCTTTGCAACAAGACCAGTGTTGCAATGTGAGAGTGCTATCATATGCTATCCGACCAAAGGTCAAAGTGCATCTGGTGTGTCTAGTCAAATCAAGTATTCTGCCATCTGTCACACAGAATGAATGAACACGTTCTATTTTTTCATGTTTGTTTAAAGAATACGGCTATCAGAATTTATGGAGATTTCAAAGTGATATCAAATCTAGTGCTATGTGCTGAATCGTAGCTGCTTCCTTCTATTGAAGATTTTTTTTTGTTTGCCTCTTTTGTCTGAGGTCAAAGTCTGAAATTTTTTTCTTGCAAATGCACGTGGAAAGAAATTCCAGCAGTTGTTTACAATAGTGATTCATAAGGCATCAAATGATACAAGTAATAGTACAACAGAGAAAAATAAAGAGCCAATAAGTGTACGTAATTACTAAAAGTTATTCTCTCTCTAGTATGCTCACTATTTTAACACTGATTTGCCTGCAGGCTTCAGCTTTGTGTACACATTCAGATTAGAGACTACCTCATGCCATTTAGTGTCAGTTGGTTACAATGTGTAAAATTAACCCTGAGTACAAAAAACTTGAGTAGCTTTCCAGGGCAGACTGGTTATAATGGGAACCTTCCTGAAAGCCAGGCAGAGACCATGCATATATGGGGCATTAAAATGAGTTAGAACATATTCTGCTCTCCAATAGTTGCCTTCACTGGGATGGCTTCTCAAAACTTTTAGAAAGTATGTACACCCATTGCTTTGCAGCAGTGCTGTCATGAGAACTTTAATTCCCACTGCAATAGATATTTTATCATTGAGCTAAGGAGACTCCCAGTGCATCTTGCATATAATACATAAACCTAATAGAATCCCATTTCTTTGAGGAAGCTTTAAGTCACCAGTCAGGTTACAGTACAGTCTATCTGTACTGCTGAACTTTATCATACACTGATATTTATATGGACAGCTTTCAGAAAGTATGGAATAATTCCAAATAGAGTTCATTAGCATTTATATTGCTGTGATTATATCAACATTTATTATAAGTATCTAAACTTCTTAGCATGATAGCTATGGAAGACAAGCAGAAAGGACAATATACATGTATGTCAAGGAAAAATTGATAGCATAAAAATACTTCTGTTGATGGGTTGAAATAGCATATATAAAGTATGCCTCATGGCATGTAGTGTGGTTGAACATGAAGACTTAGCTTAACCTCTTTTATTGGGCCAAATTTTACAAATCATCTCTAATTTTTCATCCTTTATTTTCTACCTGTTGGATCTTATCTATTTATAGAGTGCCCGTCATCCTAGTCTCTACCTAATACAGAAATTAAAAATTCATGGTCTTGTTCATAGTGTCGTTTACATCTATAGTCAATCGTGTATTTAAAATTGTTGGCACAATCAATAGTGCACACAAATAATATGACTGCAAGCCATTGTATCATAAAATCGAAATGGTAACTGGCATAAAAGAAGGGGCAAAAAATTAGTTCCTAGGTTAGCCCATTATATATTCTTTGTTTACTGTATCATGAAAAAATATATTCTTTTCAGCAAGATTTTTTTTTCATTGTATCAAAAACATTTGTGAAAACTTTTGGCCAGATCCTGACACCCTGATTTGGATCACTTTAGCAGTGCAAAGCAAATGGAAAGCCAGCTTTTCCTGAGTGAAAGAGAATAAACCAGGTGATGTGCAGCCGGCATAGCTGTTTCTACTCCAGCTCCTGAACCCTTCTGCATGAGGCATTTGCAGGGCATGGCAGCAGGAGCGCCGCCAGTTTTTCTGCCACCCTAGGCAGCGGAAGGTCCCGCCCTGAAATGCCACCCTCCACAGAGGCAGCGGAAGGTCCCGCCGCCGAAATACCGCCGCGGTCGCTGCCCCCCAACTTGTAGTGCCCTAGGCGACCACCTAGGTCACCTAATGGGTTGCGCTGGCCCTGCATGGCAGAGGAAAAGAGAGCGGTGTACCTGGAGTGGTCCTGTGCTCCAGTGATCACTGGCTGTAGGAATGGATTGTTTGCAATATCAGGCTGTAACAGGGTGTAAGCGCAGGTGCATCCATCCCTGCACTCTGTTCCAAGGACTGGACCTTTAAAACTGAGTCCAGAGAGCACACAACATGGCTCATGTGACTGTAGGTTCTAGGTGGCACCTGCTATGGAGACAGTCTACCCTTAGTAGTGAGAAAACAATGGTCAGGGAGGAACCGGGGCGAGGTATTTTTCATAGCAGCTAGGAAGAGCTACCTAGCAGATGGAAGGATGTATCCTCTTGCCTTCCCAGATGACAGAAACCATAAGCACTAAAGAAATCTCACCCCTATTCATCAAAGCACTTATTCTCATGAGTAGTTCCAATGAAGTCAAATCGAATTCAGCATATGCTTAAAAGTCAGTATGTCATTAAGTGCTTTGCTGAATAGGGATGGGATTACTCACAGGTTTAATTGGCTTGCTGAATTGGGTCCTAAATGAAGTGTGGAAGCAGTGTGGAGAGAACTGGACAAATCTCCCTGTGAACGTGCTGAGTTTCAATGTCAATTTTATTGTAAACCTGCAACTTTATATTTAATTAAAGACCTTAAAACTTAAGTTCTTTGTACTATATTTTGGCCTTTTGACCATAGCTATGGATTCTGGTTACTTGGTCCAGTGTGGCCTGCTGCATTCTGGCTTTCTTCCAGTGCTGATGTTTGTTCTGTTCTGCTCTACAATTCAGCTTCAGTTTGATGTATCATATTAATTTGTTTTGTAGGAGTTGATCAATTAACTTGAGAAAAATCTATGTAGTGTTGATTCAATCATATAACAAGCATAATTTAATACAAATGGTGCAGTAGACATTGATTTTGCCCAACTGCTCTGTAGAATTAGTGTCACTAAAGAAAGCAGCCAAGCTGAACTAACAATATTAAGCATTTCTGCAATTTATCTCTTGCTATAATGAACAGTAAATGATATAATGACCAGCAAGATTAATGATAAAACAAACATGCTAGTTAGATTCACTCCACAGAAGTCCAATTCAAGATGCTGACTAGAAATTAAGAATTTGAGAAGCATAATAGCAAATAGGAATGTAAATATCAAGCTGGACTTGTTAATTACATTTGAAAATATATATTTTTAACAGAATTTTTAGTTTTACACATTCTGGAAATTTCCATAATTAATAACATAACAATAACAAATGGAGATATCCTATCTCCTAGAACTGGAAGGGACCCCGAAAGGTCATCGAATCCAGCCCCCTGCCTTCACTAGCAGGACCAAGTACTGGTCATGCTATTAGCATGAATTACAATGGCTGCTCTAGAAAAAAAATTAAAGATACAAACTTCATGAGCATATTTTAGGTGGTGAGGTAATATCTTTTATTGTACCAAATTCTGTTAGTGAGAGAGACAAGTTTTTGAGCCACATACAGCTCTTCCTCAGATCTGTGTGGCTTGAAAGCTTATCTCACTCACCAACAGAAGTTGGTACAATAAATGATATTACCTCACCCACCCAGTTTCTCTAATATCCTGGGACTGACACAGCTACAACCACACTGCATACAATTCAGAAAATTTAATCTGACAGTGATTTACAAATGTCTTTCAGTTTACTATAGCCATCAGTAAAGGAATAGATTTACCAGAGCCCTATCTATCTTTCTACCTAATCTATTTATCAGCTAGCATGAAACATAAACTACGTTAGATGCAACTGTAGGAAAAGGGACTGATTCTTTGCCACCTTGCAGTTTGTGTATTCATTTTGCACAGTTGGTATAAATTACTAACATTCTAATCTGACCATTAGATTGCACAATTTTAAAAAGGCTACACAATATACAAGACAGTGAAGAATCAGACAACTATATTAAAGGCCTATTCCAAAGACCACAGGAATTAATGGGAGTCTTTTAATTGCCTTCCATGGACTTTGAATCAGGCCCATAGTCAGAAACCAAAAAAGAGAATATGAGATAAATGGTTTAATAAAGGTGACCTTCACAGGTATTTTCTAAATGAGCTTAATATACTATGTGTTCAACATCTCAAATGGGATAAGAGGAATATGAAGCACTTGCATTTTAACTTTTAATTATAGATCTCTTGAAATCAGATCAGCTGGATCTCAATGCAGAATCTCCTGAGTTGTAGTCTCATGTCCCCCATTCCCTTTTGTAATATAAAATTGTTTTAAATAATTCAAAATCATATATACAAGCAGTGAAAACTGGTCTTCCTTCTCATCCTTTGCCGAAGCTGATTAGACATGGTCTTGAGTTGCCAGGAATAGAAATGTTTGAGTGAAAATTTCTTCCCAATTATATTCAGTATCGTGAAGAATGAGGGAGTTGTGTGCATTATTTTTTAATAAATATGTGCCTCAGTTTACCTGTTTGATATCATCCTGCCTGACTGCAAGGAGTTAAATCAAAGGAGGCTGTTGGAGGAGGAAAGGGGGAGACAGGAATGAAACAATGACAGAGATAGGGCTCCATCAGTGAACAGATGGGGGGAGTCTATCAATTGGGGAATGCCCCTGCCTAACTCAACTGGGCTGGCAAAGTGTTGGCCTCCTGAATAGGGAGGGTTGAATGGGTTGTCAGCATCTGCCCAGTCAGAAGAGGCTGATAAACACAGAAACTGTAGCAAGCAGGATCTCTTCCGGTCCAAAGATGAGGTAAATGGAATAAAAGGAACTTACTAAAGCTTGCAAGAAAAGATTAAGGTTTAGGTGAGGCAAAATATGTATACAGGCCTTTTTGTTTTTATTCCTTTGTTCTGTGTATTCTTTACCTTTGCGTGAAGGAATAAATAATGCTTTATTTTGAAGAAGCTGTTTCTGAGTCACTTTAATCAGCTGTTGTCACAGGCTTCTGGAGAAAAAGTGCTAACAGGTGCCAAGCCCAGCTGGGCCTGATGGGTAGAATTGTTTGTAATCAGGGGGGGCTGCCACACAGAGATCCATGGTTCCACCCAGAGAGCAGTGAAGGCCATGAAACCTGTCCCCAGAGGAGTGCAATTGAGAGGGACTAAACAGAGTCTAAAGTACAGCTCTCCCTGTAACTGTGACTACTATCAACATATTTTAGAGTTGGCCTTCAAGATGGTAGACAATGGAAATGATCATGTCAGAAGTATCCAGAGAAAGAGGTGGTAGGGAAGCAACAATAAAAAGTTGATGTAGAGACCTCTGCATGAATTATGGACTCAAAACGCTGGTGTTCAGAAGGAAATGTGGTTATTATTGGTACTATTTCTGAATGCGGGAGAATCATCCAAGAATATACAATTTGCTAAATCAGACCAAACATTGAGCAATAACAGATGCTTCAGAAGGAGGGGAGATAGATGTGCAAAGCAAAAAAAAAAAAAAAACCATAATGCACCCGCCAGTCATGAAGTGCTGTATAAGAAGTGAAAATTATTTCCTGACCTGTGTGGAAATTGGTGTTCACACTACTGCAAGAGATTGATTTACACTTTTTTTTAAGCATAAATCCTCCTCCCAGTGAAACCAATGGAAGTAGAATAGTAGCAGCCATAATACTAACCAAACCTTTTCAATATCCATCTACAATATTTGACTCTCTGATCTTTTGCATCAGAGAATTCTGAAGGCTGACTACATGCTATGTGAAGTATTTCCTTTTATTTGTTCTGCATGTTCCTGCCATTAGTTCTAAGTGATCTTTTGTCCTTGTATTATAGGAAAACATAAAAAAATGAACTGATTAGATTTCACTATATCCCTCCATAATTTTAAGTACTCCCCCTCTGACTCCTCCTCTCTAGCTAGATTATCCTAGCTTGCGCAATCTATCACAAAACAACTCCCACCATAAATCTAACCATCTTCATTGCCCTACTCTGGGTATTTTCAGTCTTGTTTTTATAGAATAAAGCAATGCCAACACTTTCTGCAGCATCTCTGTCAGATGAGAGTGTCTCAAACGCTCTTAAATAGTCCACGCACAATGGGAGTGCCTGAGTATAATTGAGTATGATTATCATGAAAAAGGGAGAGGTGATGTAACCTCTGAGCAGAAGCATTTTTTTAAGGCTTCCGCTATCTACACATGATATGGAGGATGCAAATTACAGTGGCTAGGGATAAATTACAGTGCCCTCAAGCAGATACATTTAGCCAATGTAGCTCTCATTAGCTCACTACCCTTTCCTGCTGCTTTCCTTCATTTCATTCCCAGTAGGTGGATGATCTTCTTCCCAGCTTCTGGACCTTTTGATATCAGTCCTGACCCCTGTCCTCAGTCATCATGTTGTCCCTTCCCACATTACACATTCAAATTTGGTCCCAGCTGCAGTTATGGGCAACCCTTACTTATATTTAGCAGGGCTGCCAAGATCTGCACACAGCTTTCAGGTGGACAGAAAAACACATGGAAAAAATTCTTCATCTCTTGTCCTGCACTGTTTTATGAATGTATCTTTAAAACATAATTTCTGGTCAAAGGGATCTTTACCTTTTATGTCATCATCATCATATATCATCAAACCAATATGCAATTCATCTTCCATATCAATAAAGAACATGTTATGCTGAATCTGACCGCATTTACACTGGTGTAAGTCGAGGGTAATGGCACTGAAATCAACAGAGGTATTCTAGATTTACACCAGTGTACCTGAGAGCGGAATTTAGCCTATGGTATGTGTTTGTTCTTACTAATTTTCTGCCTATTTCATAGTTAGTGCTAAGGGAAAATTATCTGGTCTATCCAAGATAAGCAATACTGTTACAATTAGTGCAATTGGCTTGAAATATAAAACTAATAATAAATATAGCTGTTTGACATACTTGTGACAGGCATTCAGCTAAATCTGGCTGATTAAAATCTTCCTGCTAGATTACTATGAGCTTGATCTTACAAATGCTTTCTGCTAAGCATAGTGCTTGATCCATGAATCCCATTGAATTGAAATTAGCAAAATCAATTAGTTCACATTTTTACCACAAACTATTCAAATAAAACCTTTAAAAATAACAACAAAGTTTGTGCTAATGGAAAGCAATAAAGTTTTCTCAAACATTGCGTCCTATTTTCTTTGCTCCTTTACACAAATTGGTTGAAGGCATGTTTCATTTTATTGTATTTTTACATTTTCAATTGTGTTAAAAGTAAATTTGCTCCTGGGTAGAAATATTTTGGGGCAAGTTTCACCCCACCGGAAATTTGTTTTATTGTTGATCTATAAAACCCCTGAAAATAGTGTTTAATAATAGAAATGCTAACGGGTCCTTAAGTATATCATTGCAGTCTCCTCACTGTAGCATCACAAATGCCCTTTTTCAAATCAATCATTCCTTGAACATAAGTGGAAAGAAGGATATCATATAAGAATGTCAGTGATTAAACTGAGCTCACTATCATGCAGATACGATGCAACATGTAAAGGTTAAGCAGGAATGTAGGTAGAATACAATTTCTCCTGCATTGATCTCCATTGGGTTTGAAAATTATTGGCAAACTTAACCTGTGGTAAACTCATATACTGCTCTGTTCTACTGATTACAGGAGGTTAGCACTGAATAAATTAAAAGAACAAACTTCAGCAAATAAAAGTTATTTTGAAAAACTGTCAGTTATATTTTGACCAGTCAGAGCACAGTCATACCAGAAAGCAGTCTTATATCAAGAAGAATGAGAAACTATGGAACTGAGCTGATAAAATAGAAAAACAGTACTTTACTGTATTCACTATGCAGATAATTAGAATCCTGCAGATAAACATAACAAGCAATGTATTCTGTGATATTATCCCCTTATCATATTTTGTCCTTAGTTAGGGCTAGATAGAGAACTAAATTGTAATTTCAAAGATACAATTATTTGGTAAGCTTTTCATAACCATTTTTTAAAAATCAATTTTACTTCAAAATGAAACATTTACTTATAATCCTCATATTACTATTTGTTAGTGAGATGAGTTCCCTTAAAACACAATTTAGTTTTACATCAAAGTTCTACAAATGATAGGGAGCTTTCTGCTTTCACTCCTTACCTCTTTCACAGTGCCTTGATGCTCATAGAAGGAGCAATCATATGGCCTTACAATATATTTTATGATGTGGCACTCTGTACCTCAAAGCAGCATCCTCAAAGGAACCCCCATATTCACCACTGTCATATAATTATGATATGTTTTGTACAAAGTATGCCTTATGAGATATCATTTTAAAAGTCTTGATCTGTTGAACATTAATATCCTGTTGGATTGTACGTGCTGTCATTATGTGTGAAGTTATGAAGTTTTTCTATGTGTGTGTTACTGAAATATATTATGAGGTTGGGAACACCCAGATCCAGCCCTTCAGGTACAACGATGGAGGAGCCAGATGCACTGATGGTCCATTGAAGGGAATCCATTCTCCCAACAACTGTCCCAGAACGCTTCTCAGGGAGAGCAGGTAGACAATGGACACTGCTTGACCAATGGCGAAGTACCCCCAAGTCGCAACATAGCTCTTTTCAGCAAGCTGGAAAAAAACTATAAAAGAGGGGAAGTGACATCATGACTTGACCTCACTCCTCGTACAACTCAATACCTGGAAACACGTCTGGAGACAAAGACTTTGAACTGGAGAGGGTGGTCCGAGGTGAAAGGCAGTTCCAGCCTGAGTATTGAGGATCTGTGACCTGTTTGTACCAACTGTCAGGGTGAGATACTGCTTGATTCTTTTCCCATTAAGTCTGTAGAACTCAGACTGTGAATTTATTTTTATTTACTAAATAACCAACTTTGATCTCTATGCCTGCTACTTATAATCACTTAAAATCTATCTTTTTGCAGTTAATAAAATCTGTTTTATATTTTATCTAAAATAGTGTGTTTTGGTTGAAGTGCTTGGAAAATTTCAGCTCAGTTTACAAAGGCTAGTAGTGTGTGTCCTCTCCACATCAAGGGAGGAGAGGACTGGGTAATGAAATTACACTGGTCAGGCTTCTGACCAGCGAAAGATGGTACAGTTCTGGAATGCAAGACTGGGGAGCTAGGGGGAATTGGCTGTAGCCTTTTTATTGTTCGTTCATGAGTTGATGGGGAAAGCATTTATGTAACTCATTTGGGTGTGTCCCTGCCCGTGGATGTCTGTGTAAGTACATTACCTGTCAGAGGTTTGTGACTTAGCAACATCATCACAGTGTGAGAGGCAACCCAGGTTGGTAGGTAAAGGGGGCTCAGCAGTCCCACAGTCCAGGTTGCACCCCAGGGACCCCATCACAGTGGAATGATATAGTAAGCTCTTTGTAATCAGATTTGATTACTTACATGTATGTGAAGTGACTTGAAGACTGTTTGGATTATAGTGAGAAGAAATAATGTCAATAACAGCATTGGTTTTTTTAAACAAAAAAAGGAAATATTTGTTTTATGCATCCTGTACATTAAATGCATGCACATAGTTCTAAAACCAAGCAAACTTAGTATTTAATATATTTGGTTATAACCTGTGTAGTGACTTCTGTATTCTTTTTCTCTATACAATTAATAAACAAGTAATAATGATCAAGTATTTATGAAACAATACATTTTCCAGATTTACCACTTGAGTATTACCTCTGAGAATGGTATAAAAAAAGCCCTGATGGTACTCAGGAGAGGGTTGCATCAGACATATATCAATGAATGGCAAAATATCAGATAAATCAAAAGTTGTGAAGTACTAGTGATGATTTGGAGGTATATTTAATGTAAACATCCAAATGTTTATCCAAACCTTATTTGATTGTCTTGAGTTTACATAAATGGAATTCAAGTATTGGGCGCAATCCTGTGAAGTGTTGAACACCTAAGGCAATAGTCCTTAACTCCAACCAATTTCAGTAATAATAGAGGGTTTCTTGCAATCCTCAGTCCCTGGAAAAATCATGGTGCAGGTCCTCAAGGAATCAATTCTGATGCACTTAGAGGAGAGGAAAGTGATCAGGAACAGTCAGCATGGATTCACCAAGGGCAAGTCATGCCTGACTAACCTAATTGCCTTCTATGATGAGATAACTGGCTCTGTGGATGAGGGGAAAAGCAGTGGATGTGTTATTCCTTGACTTTAGCAAAGCTTTTGATACGGTCTCCCACAGTATTCTTGCCAGCAAGTTAAAGAAGTATGGGCTGGATGAATGGACTATAAGATGGATAGAAAGCTGGCTAGATCATTGGGCTCAATGGGTAGTGATGTCTAGTTGGCAGCCAGTATCAAGCGGAGTGCCCCAAGGGTCGGTCCTAGGGCCGGTTTTGTTCAATATCTTCATTAATGATCTGGAGGATGGCGTGGACAGCACCCTCAGCAAGTTTGCAGATGACACTAAACTGGGAGGAGTGGTAGATATGCTGGAGGGTAGGGATAGATACAGAGGGACCTAGACAAATTAGAGGATTGGGCCAAAATAAATCTGATGAGGTTCACCAAGGACAAGTGCAGAGTCCTGCACTTAGGACAGAAGAATCCCATACACAGCTACTGACTAGGGACCGAGTGGCTAGGCAGCAGTTCTGCAGAAAAGGACCTAGGGGTTACAGTGGACGAGAAGCAACAGTATGCCCTTATTGCCAAGAAGGCTAACAGCATTTTGGGCTGTATAAGTAGGGGCATTGCCAGCAGATCGAGGGACGTGATCATTCCCCTCTATTTGGCATTGGTGAGGCCTCATCTGGAGTACTGTGTCCAGTTTTGGGCCCCACACTACAAGAAGGACGTGGAAAAATTAGAAAGAGTCCAGAAAAGGGCAACAAAAATGATTAGGGGGTTGGAGCACATGACTTATGAGGAGAGGCTGAAGGAAATGGGATTGTTTAGCCTGCAGAAGAGGAGACTGAGGGGGGATTTGACAGCTGCTTTCAACTACCTCAAAGGGGGTTCGAAAGAGGATCTAGACTGTTCTCAGTGGTACCAGATGACAGAACAAGGAGTAACAGAACAAGGAGTCTCAAGTTGCAGTGGGGGAGGTTTAGTTTGGATATTAGGAAAAACTTTTTCACTAGGAGAGTGGTGAAGCACTGGAATGTGTTACCTAGGGAGGTGGTGGAATCTCCTTCCTTAGAAGTTTTTAAGGTCAGGCTTGACAAAGCCCTGGCTGGGATGATTTAGTTGGGGATTGGTCCTGTTTTGAGCAGGGGGTTGGACTAGATGACCTCCTGAGGTCCCTTCCAACTCTGATATTCTATGATTCTATGAATCCACAGATTCTTGGAAAAGAAACCCCTGCTGCTTCCTTAACTCCCACAGAACTGTTAAGAAGAAACTCCATGAGTTTTCTTCACCCCAGAGCCATTTTACAGAAAAGTCTGCACAAGGGGTTGATTCCCCTTTCTGCATTATTGATTTATCAGTTATTTATTTAGATTGTGATGACACCCACATGCCTCAGTCATATTGAGGAAGACACACTCCCTGCCCCAAGGGCTTATAATCTGATTTATTTTGCAGTATAATCATATGCACTCTATATAGTTATATTTTAAATATTGTTAATACATTATTACATATTTTAGAGATCTGTTTAAATGACTATTGAAAAACATCTCTCAAATATGTCATTTGCCAGATCAGGGTTCACATCGCACTCCCTATCAGTACCTGGTCCGGGCTGGGGAAGTTAATGAACTAACCAGTAGACCAAATTCAGTGATGAATTCTGGTCACGTGACACCTGAGGCACATAGTGCATATGCTAAGAAGAAGATTATTAGATCTTCAGTTGGTGTAATTTAGCTACACAATGGAGCAATGCCTTTTCACACCAACTGAGGATCTGACCCAATTTTTTTGGTTTCTTTATATGATCTTATTTTCAGCTGCTCTAGGTTTAGGAATGCAGCCTATTACTTCATTTAGTTCTTTCTGAGCAGATTTTAAGAGAAAGTCTAAGCAGAAACCTCTCCTTCTGTTGCATGTTTTGAGGTCTACAGATCCTAACAGATCTACATCTGACGAAGTGGATATTCACCCACGAAAGCTCATGCTCCAATATGTCTGTTAGTCTATAAGGTGCCACAGGACTCTTTGCTGCTTTTACAGATCCTAATCCTGTAATCTTTGAACCAGCTAAAACTCTCATTGAGTTTAACTGCAAAAACACTGCTCAATCTTCAAATTCTGAAAGGAAGAGCATGCAATCTTAGCAAACCATCAAACTCAAGTACAGATACATTTCTCATGAAAACAACATTTTTTTTTAGGTCTATCTTGTCCAGCCAAACTATATCTGTCTGGTACAGAGTGTTCATCAAAACCTCGTACTTTCTCTAGCAGCTCTTGTTCTGGTTCCAGTTTCAAATGTAAAGCTGACCTATTCAGTATGTAAACTCCCCATATACATAAAGAATTCACACTTACATGATAATTAGTTATACCTATATTTTTACAGCTGTGAAACTCAGGAGGGGGAAAAGTAATAACTTATTTAAAGTTTTATCTTTTCCTTTTGGTCTGTGCCTTTCCCTTAAGTTTTCTTCTGATATATAATAAGAGAATATCTCTGTAAACCTGATATTAATTCAATACAATCTCTGTTTACCAGGAGGATAAAGCTGCTTTATGAAAAATGAATGCACTAATGACAGTGTTGGTATGTTTACATTGCCCTTGATCTTCAAGTAGAATTTAAAATCCTCACTGAAGGAAATACTGGACATTTGTAAGGAACTGTCTTCCTTGTTTTATTTTTCTTCCAACTGAATTGTTTGTGTGATATGCCACAAGTAAAGGAGTTTAACTTTGTACTTAAACCTAGTGACATTGATTAATAGGTGGGTGATGATATGATGAGAGAAGTGCTAGAGCTTGGGTAAATGCACAAATTCATTGTTACAATAAACAGTGTCATGGGGAAGGGTGTGTTGTGGCAATACTCTTTGCAGAGCTATCTTTTTCTTGTTGATCTCCATTAAAAACTCTTGTTTCAAGCAGTTACAGTAACCTTCCTCCTGCCTTGGGATCAATAGCCAAGACTCCTGCTTCCATGCACATCCCACTTCCTGCTCCCAATACAGGATTAGAATCCAATTCTGTAAGAAACACTTCTTTGAGCTCAAACACAAATTATAGGCAAAGAGAGACTTTAACACATTTAAAAAAGCAAAATAATGGTATGCTGATTAAAGTTTTAATTATACACAGAATGGATCTGAATGAGAGGAGACTCTTTAATTATTTACTTTCAACATTTGATTCTGTTCTTATAAAGTTTAGAAACCACTAGTCCATAATTTGAATTAGTATAATTCAATTGTTCAAGCAGTTGGAAAACAAAAAAATCCACACTCAATGGATTAAACACCCTGGATATCCTCTTTAGAGATGTGTTTTAACATGCATGTGTGCTCACTGAGGCAAGTTCACCCCAAGTGTAAGTGTCCAGGAATAAATTAATCAATGAACCAGGGTCAAATTTGGCTCACTTTGCATAACTATTTTTAACACACAGATGACGGTGATCATCTCATTATTATTAGCAAAGGGATGAAATTCACAGCCTGAGTAAGATATTGCAGAACTACACAAGGATTGAGAACAATGGAATCAGCTGGCAGAGTGTACATATCTGTCTCATAGATGCTAATTAAGTCTGCAAAATTAGTCCCGTTGGGAGTTCTGACAGAGCAAGGACTTCAGGATCTGTCCTCAACACAGAGAGATACTTGCCTGAAGCAAATAGAGTCACATAGATCCCAATTCAGCAAAGTATTTAAGAACATGCATAAAGGCTTTGCTGAATTAGGACCATAGATACTGAAAAACAGGTATCTTAAAACAGACACATGAAGTACCCTTTGTTTGATTGCAATAATGAGTTGCATAAGTAACAAATTGGTAATATTATGCAAAATATGTGAACCAAGAAAGAATTGTTTCTCAGCATACCTTTGTGTGCGTAAATTGTACTAATATTTAGAGATGTCCCAGATAATGAATTCATCTGTGAATGATAAATTACAACAGTGACATATAATACTTCTCCTTTTTATCATTGTTTGATCTTCCACTTGAAAAATAATGAAGTTGTCACTTCTCTGCTGACTTTCTTGTTTTATTTTAAAACTCCAATTAAAGTTTACTTTTAATCATTTCATTAGCTGCATGTCTTCCCATTCATCCAGAAATCTTTATGAGAGGAAAAACAAAACAAAACAAAACATGGGTCTATACGAAGTAGATTCTAAGAGGTTTCTGGCTCAACAAAGTCTTCTCCACAATGTTTCTGTCAGTTTTGTTAGGTTGTTTTGTTGTTGTTGTTTTTACTGATAAAATATGCAGGATAAGGAGTAGCATCTGATTGGTATGGGTCAGCTTTAATGTACTGTCTTTCCTTCTGGAAATGGATCTTTTGATATTCTACATGTTTTTGAAAACTTGTCACATTACCTTCTTCATGATCATTTATCTGTTCTTTGTTAAGTGTTCTGATGTTTTAAGTCAAGGAGAGAGCTGGAATTCATATCAATTGACAGCAGATCTGCGTTGTGAAGTCTCATTGACTGGCAGCTGGTACAAACTTACAGTAACCCTGCTGTGCGAGAATGTTTTTCAATTGTTTAAAATTCTCCTCAAAGAATGCATACTCAGTCCTGCTGAGTATCAACAAGTCAAGAACAGCACTGAGGTAAATGGACTCCTAACTTGAATTCATTTAATGTTTAAGTTATTGCTTCCAAGAGCTATGGGAAGCAAGATTTCTTGGCAGTTACAGTGTTTTGATCACATATTTACTAATTCAGAATATTTCAGTGAAACACAAAAGACCACTCATAGACATTAATGTACTTTTTTGGATTACCCACACTGTATGTGCCACCCACAAGTTTTTCAACAGACCAAGTATGGTTTTTATTTTCAAATTTTGAAAGAGACCTCGGAAGGTATCCTGAGATGAAGAGGAATGGAATGTGAGGGGATGGCAGAAGTCAAATATTGAATTACTTGCATCAATTAAATGTTTCCTCTGGGACTCTGCTCTACACATAGTAGTGCTGTCAGAAAATTCAAAGAACTAATTAGGGATTTTGCAGGCCCTAAGCCAAGTTTCCTGTGCTACAGGGTCACACATTATTCTATGTGGATGGTAATTTCATATCAAAAGACACTTAAATCAACTGGAATATTAACAAATATGCCTATTATGCTCAAGTCTTTCTCAAAAATGTGGATACCTACAAATGCACCAACCTTATACATGGGTAGGAGGTGTATGGCCTCGATGCCATTATCTATCTACCATCCAAGAGAAATGTAGTTTAGGGTGTTTTCCAAAATGGCAAAATTAAAAACTGCTGCCAGTTTCCGGAATTGATCATCATTGTTTTGCAGCCATACCAGAATGGGTTTCAGTCTTGTTACATCTCAAAAGTTGAACAGGGAACTGACCCAATCGCCCATATGATGTGGTGTTGTAATGTTCAAATGAGATGTAAAAAATCAAGTTTATGACTACTTGTTGAAGATTCAGTTACACTTTTCTGAAGAATAGAGGGGGATTCACCACAGTGTTCTGGCCAGTTTGAGTAATTACATTGCCCCAGTAATGTAAGACAAGAAGAAAAGACAAGATGTGAGAATTGTGGTTTAATTAGTCTGCAGCTTTATTATTTTACTTATCTGGGAACTAACCAGGAATGACTCATACAGCACAGGTCACCGTTCCTTCCTTAATCATTTCTACCTGGCAGAGGGCTACTATCAGCCTTCCACCTCTCCATAGTTGGGCCCCAGCCTGTTGCTCAGACCCCACCACCCTCCCTGATTTGAGGATTAAGGGATTGGGGATAGGGGGTTGTCTCCTCATTGTTCCACAAATTAGAAGCCCCAAGCTTGTTACCTAGTTTCTTTAGGGGATGCCTTCCTCTTAGCCTACTTCCAATTCTAGTTTGGAGGAACAGACCCCCTATGGAACAAATGCCCGCACTGACCATCTACAACCTAAATGATGACAACTTGAACTTTATCTCCTGGTCTACCTCACTGGGTCCTTGAGCTGCTGTGGGGAAGGCAAAAAAAGCCACACTGCCCAGGCCAATCTAGCAATGAGGGGAAAATCCCTTCCCACTTCCAAAAGGATGACTAGTGTAATGCCCACAGCATACCAAAAAAACCTTAGTCCTGTGCTAATGAGGTGGGGTGGAAACTGTGAAGTTGGGCAAGAGGGAGAGCTCAGGCTAGAGGGACAGGGATTATATACCCTCCCCAGGTGCACAGGGTCCAATGCCTTACCTGAGCCTCTAGCCCACCCATCTGCTCAGATGATGCCTTACCATTGCCTCCCAACACCTGAGGGGGTGGGGAGGACCCTTAAAGTCACCAACTTTCCCCCCCCCCCCACCAATACAGACAAAGCTCCTTACTCCTACTGGCTAAACTATACAATGCCACCTAACGGCTGGTAAAATCTGACTATTGGATGTTAACATATTTGGAATCTTGTATTTAGGGGGAAACCATGTTCATTCTTCATTAAAGCTGTCATAAATTCTTTATTAGGATGTGAGTAATATAACAAGATAACATCATCACCTCTAGAGGGTACTCATGAATTAACATAATAATAGTAATAATGACAATACCTAGCCCCTATATAGTGCTTTTCATCAGTAGACCTCAAAGCACTTCATAGTCAATGTATTTATCTTCACAACATCCTTGTGAGGTAGGGAAATATCATTATCTCCATTTTACAGATGGGGAACTGAAGCACAGAGAGGCTCAGTGACTTGCCCTAGGTCACACTGGAAGTCTGTGGCAGAGCATGGAATAGAACCCTCATCTCCCAAATACTGGACTTATGCCCTCATCACTGGCCCATCATAATAAATGATTATTTTATACATTTGCATCTTGCCAATAAAAAATAATCTTGACAGAACTTCATTCATTTCTGGAGTAGCATTGCCACTTAACTATGACAGGACTATGTTTTAGATACTTATTGTAACAAACATATATGTTCTCTGTGGGTAACGTATTCAGACTTGATCCTGCAAGGAGAGCAGCACTCTCCTGTCCCAGAAAAGCACTTAAACTCATGCTTAACTTTAAGCATGTGAGTATTCCTATCGAAGTCAATAGATTCTTCATGTGTTAAAAATTAAGAGTGTACTTGAGATCAGGGCCAGAGAGCTCAATACCTGGCAGTTTGAGCCTTGTATGTGAGAGAGAACATATGATGGTGTGATGTACCATATATTAATTTGGGAAGGCTACATTATTGTTTACTGTGGTGATGTCAAAAATGAGTTATGCAGCCTGTAACTTTTGATTTATGTGTTCCAAATTAGTAATTTAAAAATAAGGAATAAAACCAAACTGAATTCTCTAAGGTTCAGGTCTCCAGGGCGGTTACAGATAATTTAATTTAAAGACAACTCTGAATGACACAATAAGTGATAAAATTAAACACTTTATTTAATAAAAGCATTCAGGCATTACAATATAACCATACACTGCATTGATACTCACATTCTAAAGCAAAATGATGCATATAGGGATGATCAGTCCCTAAATTAGGAGAAATGGGTTTAATCCTTTCTCTAACAGTACCTTGATGGTGGATGGATGCACCCAATCTAAAATTATCATGCTACCCTTTTTATAATCTATTATAACACCCCTTAATTAATTAACTTGAAATCCACCTTTTTACCATAATTAAATATTTTCTACTTTCTGTTTGGCTATTTATCATTAAGCATAATTTTTATTAACATCTGAGTAAATGTCATACCAATAAGTATCAATATAGATAGCATTTTCCAAAGCATTAACATTTTATCTAAAACACTTGTAAAAAATAGTTATGGTGTAAATATGTTTTGGTCCTGACTTGGGGTTATGACATAACTTATTACCAGCTTGCTTCTGAATTGTTTTACTTCACCGTATTCGTATTTTACCAGGCCTCACTGTTTTTAGGAAATAGATTTTTGGGCCTACTCACATTTCAACATTTTTCTATATAAACGTAAGCAAACATTATCTCTATAGGCTACAAGCCATTGAAGCAGTGATCATCTGTTTGTTCTGTGTTTATACAGTGCCTAGCACAATGGAGTTCTGGTCCGTGGCTGAGGCTTCTGGATTCTGTTGCAAAATGAATAATAATAATAAGTAAATATAAAAGCTTTCTACTACATCATTATGTATCCCATACATGTTGCAGTGAAATTATGTTAGTTATGTTTTACGGAGCTTTAAAAACTTTTCTTTAGTCTATTTTTTTGTATCTCTCCACTTGAAAGACCAGGTGCCTTAGTTCCCATGAGTCCAAATATCCAGGTTTGGGGCAGAGGGGAGGACTTTAAAAATGATCCACAATAGTTTTTCTACATTGTATATAAAAATGTCATGATTTCAAGTTATTCTTTCATGTTACTTTGAAAACTTAGAAGCACACATGGTGTGTTCCATTAAAAAAAAAAGGATTTTCTCTTTCCAGATAAATAAAACTTTTGTTTCCAGCCCTTATGGGTCTAAAAGTATCTAACGTTGACCTCCTTATCAATATTGGATTGAATATTGCACATCCTCCTCCTACATCACTATAATTTGTAGAGATAAATTCCAGATTGTTGGGAAAGAAGGAAACATTTTGCTCCACGTTTGGGAAAAGAAACATTTCTTTGCTAGTTTAAGGGTTTATTGTTTTAAAATGATGACTGTTTGATGAGGTTTGAAAGATGAAATACAATCCCTGTGGAATCAGTGCAGTTTATTACATGCCTGTCTATCACTCATACATATATGATGTGTGTATAAGATTTGCTATGAGGGTAACAGCAGAAAAATATTACCCCAAAAAGGAAAATATCTATCCAGAAATTGTGTACATTGTTCATAAATACTTAGTATAACTGGGAAAACTATTCATAGAGAGTAGTTTATGCAATGAATTTAGCTTATTTTTCTGTTAGTGATTTTTCCACAGACATTGATTTTGAATGAATTCAATATTCTTCAGACACTGTATGTGAAGATATTTCACACTATTTGTTTTGAGTGCAGCTTCAGTGATTTATTAGAATATGTGGTAGTTGTGTTCGGTCATCCTAAATCACATGACCAAAACAATCTATTCAGAGCATTTACAGCATGAATAGTAAAAACCCAGATGTATTATATTCTTGTTCACATGCAAATATAGATATTTGCACTAAAAACTATATTCTCCAAACATTTTTATGTGAATAAATTCACTCCTTTCCCCCCACATCTACCATAACTTGGGTCTCAGGGTTTTCTTTTCCAGTTGTGTCAGCTGTTCCAGTGGGCCCCACCCCCGAGGCCTGATATAGGTGGAAGTCTACTTGCAATCAGGAAAAAAAAAAGTGAGAGTCATTTGGGGGCTTTAAATATCCAACACTGACATAATTTTTTTTTAAATTGTCACTTACCCAGATTTTCAAAAGTGAGGTTCACTAAAAATAAATAAATAGTTCTACTACTCTAATGTGAATGGGAAAATACACAATTTCATCACCTATCTGTATCTGGCAGAGCAGATAAGTGTCTTCAGAATATATCCGAGCCAATACTAAACTTAACTTCAGGTCAGATTTTGTTTTTATTCCTTCAGCAGCTGCTCTTATTGTTGGCTGTATGAACCATACGAGCATGGCATAATTTGGGATTTCATCGATCTTACCTCACTTTTTGTGCACTTAAGACAATATTCACAAGAACAGCCTCATGATCTTTGACTCATCCTTGTGCCCAGACATGCAGTCCTCCACCTGGAAGCCCAGACTCAACACAGCAGTTAGATAAGTGCCGTTTCATTCATTCTCCCAAGAACCACGTGGACATATACCTTATTTTGTCAGAACCTCTTCTTATAACACCAAAATTACCAAGAGCCAATATGGATGTATTGAAAATAATTAAAATTTGAATATCTAGTGTAGCTCTGCCTTTTTTAAAGGAAATAGAAGCCCAAATTGCTTGAGGGCTTTTTAACAGGAGAGGGAAACTTTCACCTCTTGTTTAAATGCAGCACAAATAGGGTGACCAGACAGCAAATGTGAAAAATCGGGACCGGGGGTGGGGGGTAATAGGAGCCTATATTTGAAAAAGACCCAAAAATCTGGACTGTCCCTATAAAATCAGGACATCTGGTGACCCTAAGCACAAATAAGTAGTGAGCAAACAATATTGTTATCTTCCTAATACTATTTCAGTGGACTGTATGAAATGTTTTCCGTCTTTTAGTGCTGTTCCGCACAGACTACCCACAAAGTAGTGTTCCTTATGGTAGAGCTGTAATGAACATAAAGGGGATAAAGATAACTCTTTTTCCTACTGTTACCAGATGGGGTCTGTTTAAGCCATGGTGTGGATAAAGAATCCTTGGAAGCGGCTTCTGACTTCACTACTCATATCAGAATACCCCCCTTGTAGCGGGGTGGTCACCCGCTCCTGCCCTGAAGGGCTTGAAATCAGCCCTGGGAGAGGACTGAGACTGCGAGAGGGCTGCTGCTAGGAAAGCAGCAAGCTTCGGCTGATTGGGGAAACAGCCACAGCTGCAGCCACGCCCCAATCAGGCCACAGCTGGCCTGTATAAAAAGGCTGGGAGCCAGGAGCTCAGAAAAGCTCTCTCCAGTCTTGGAGGGAGCAGGGCCTGGCTGTCTGCAGGAAGGGTACTGGGAGTGAAGCAGGGCTGGGGAAAGGCCAGAGGAGCAGGGAAGCTCCAGGCTGACAACTCCCCAGGCTGCAGGGCCTGGTCCTAGGCCCACAGAGGTACTGGGTGGTAGATGAAGGCAGCTGGTCCAAACCCTCCTTGCCTATGATGAGTGGCTTTTACACTGCAGTCCACTCCAGGGAGCGGGGGCTTGATGATGACTGGCAGTAGCCCAGACTGAGGCAAGGTGGGGATTAGAGGGTTGGGGGTTCCCTAGAGAGGGGAGACCCAGAGGCAGAGTGTGGGGGTATTGCCAGGGGGTAGCACCCCAGACAAAAGGGCACCAGTGTCCAGGAGGAACACGGGGCCAGCGGACAGTGAGACACTGGCTGGCAGAAGGTGCTCTGCGCTGGAAAGAGCTAATTCCTGGTCGACCAGCAGGAGGTGCTGCAGGGGTGAGTCACTGTGCTGCTACACCCCTACATTTGACACAGTTTGTATTCTCATCAGAGAGACCCATAACTGGATGGGTATGTTTTCTATGCCCTGACTAGATGGCTGAAACTCTTTTCCCAGAGAAAAATAGCAAATGATAAATAAGGCACATTTCTAGTGTGAATTCTCATGCAAATAATAATTTCTCTTAAACATGCAAAACACTCAGGAATTGTGAACATGTTCACCAATTCCCAGCTGCCACCCAAACACTCACAGACAATGAATAATGTGACCCACAAATAACTGTCAGACAGTCTTGTCAATGTAATTCATAAAATTATACATGAATCACTTTTTGTCTTATTTGACCTAGTTCTAGCTGAAAGCTGACATTTTATAAAAGAACATCACAGTACCCTGTTTTAGTAATCACTGTTTTCATTTCCTAACTCATTGGATATTTAATAAATTAATAAAATAGGTACTCTAAATTACATTATTTTTTGTTGATGATGTTTTAGGTTTTTATACTTACCAGTAACAGGGACATTGATCTTTTTTATCTTAAAATAAGTTCAGAGTTGTTTGGATGCTGTAAATGTCAGCAGGAGATTTTCACATAAGCACTAACCTGGGATAAATATTAATAAATGTATTCACTGTGCGCAAGAGCCCTTGCGATGAAAGGTCACAGTTAGCTTTGAGATCCAAAATTAGAAATGTCTTTTAAAGACTATCAAAACCAATAAAAAATGTGAAGCTCAGTTAATAGTCTTGCCTATGTGGTGACTGGTGGATTGAGGCAGGATGGTTAGACGCAATAAATACTAATAATATTAAATGACTTGTGCTTCCTAATAAAGATGTACATTCCTCAACACAAAGTCAAAAACATTGTCATTCCTAAACCATTATCTTTAATTCTCGGATAATTCTACTAAATAAACCCCATTGTAGGCATTCTACTAAATAACCCCCCTCCTCCTTCTTAGTCATTTACCCAGGAAAGAAGGATAACTTTTTATCAAACACTCTCAGCCATTTGCTTAATGGGTAAAATTACATTTTAACATTAGTCAAAATTCTATGGAAATAAAAGAATTATTAGGCAATATGTGATGATGAGCTCTGCTGTTAATACCTAATAAGGTTGGTTTATCTATTAAAACAACAAGAAGAATAGAATAAAAGGGATTCTACTTTGAAATTATCAAATCATATTGACAGGTCCTCCTGCTCGTGGAAGAATTTGCATTGAGGGCATGATATAGTGTTAATGATTATACACCTAATTATAGTTTAATTATCTATTTTCCAGGATAAGATAGGAGACAAGAACAATTGCAAGATGGAAAGATAGAGAAGGGATCAAAGAGTAAATGGGGGAAGAGAGACTTTGGAGAATGGGAAGTGTGACATTGTCTAATTAAAATATAATTATGCAAATCATTGTTGCTACCACTGCTATATAATTGCAGCAAATCGTATACAAAATATAACTCCTGGCCAGAAAGGGTTAAGCAGCTTGCAGGCTGGATGACCCAGAGCCAACCTTTAAGGTCATGTTAGAAAGGTATGGGAATGGTAATAGGCTAGATCTTTGAAATTCAAACCTATATTGTTAGAAATTAGGGGCGATACTAATTGTATGTGTGTACTCATAAATGTTAGCCATGTAAACAGACAGTTCCTGTCTGTCACTATAGCTATGGATTCAGCGATCAAAAGAACTTCTTAACATTTTAATGAACTGTAAACATAAGATATCACTGTATTCATCTCTCTTTGAAATGTATAGCAAATCATCTGTGAATGGTGGAAAAAAGGCAATTGCCTTATGTTAATCTGTGTGGATAATTACCAGTCCATGCTTAGGAAATGAGTGTCTATTGTTCTCAGAGGGACTCCAGGCCCTCAAAGATGGCCTGAAACTGTATAAAAATGGCTTGGGTCCTGATCCTGTCATCTCAGATCTGCTTGAGGTTTCATGCAGGGGAAGTTTGAGTCGCAAGATGAGATCCCACTTAAGCTGAACACCCTGGATATGATATTGGACATTGGACTATAACCTATGGACTCAATTCTAAAAACTCTTTGCAGCTACAAAGCTCACCATCTCTGCTATGAATCTGAAGCTCAAGAATTGAACTCATGTCTGTATGTCTATTGATCTTTTAACCATTCTCTCTCTCTCTTCTTTTTTTAATAAATGTTAGTTTAGTTAATAAGATTTAGCTGTAAGCATGTTTTGGGTAAAATCTGAAATATTCATTAACCTTGGAGGTAATGTGTCCGATCCTTTGGGATTGGTAGAACTTTTTTATATGATGAAATAAGATTTTCATTGATTCTCATCATATTTGACGTGGGTAACTAGGTAGAGGCCTGAGGCTGGATTACTTTAAGGGAACTGTGTTTTGGACTTCTGAGTAACCAGTAAGGTATAACAGAAGCTGTTTAGTGCTGGTTTGCTAAATCTAAGTGTTGGAATATCCACCAGTTTTGGGATTGTCTGCCCCATTCTTTGCAGTTCACCCTAATTGGGTGACCTCAGCTGGCTCCCCCTAGTCACAGGGAGAAAGGGGAAAAAAGGAGGCATAAGTTGGGCATTGGAGAGAAGGAGGCATGGGGGTGGAGTTAAGGTGGAAGAGCAAGAAAAATGGCTGGGGTGAACCCCAGGCAGGGCCGGCTCCAGGCACCAGGCACCCAAGCACGTGCTTGGAGCGGCATCTGGTAAGGGGCGGCGGGAGGAGCGCGGCTCGGCATTCCACGGGGGGGGGG
>NW_020664420.1:58366943-58404959 GCF_002925995.2 Terrapene triunguis
GGGGGGGGCTCGGGGGCGGCGCTTTTTTTTTTGCTGCTTGGGGCAGCAAAAAAGCTAGAGCCGGCCCTGACCCCAGGTGGAAGTTAAACAGCTGGGGAGACATATGACCTGGAAGGAAGACAGAGAAGAGAGCAACATCTTTTGTATCCTCCTCACCTCAACTCTTTTCTCCAGTCCTTAACCCTGCATGAGTTCTCTTGGCTGGGTCTCCCCCCTCTTTCCTCTTGTCTACCCCCTTCCCTCTTGAGTTTGGAGTCCCAGGCCTAGAGTGTCTTCTCTTTCCCTGTCCCAACTTGGTGGTATCCCTTTTACCATCCATAACTGATTACCCTCACATTTTGAAGTTTCCTCTGTATTAGATTCCCCTTCCATTCCTAAAAGAGAAAAGAAATGGAAAAAAAGGGCCCAGGTGGAGATCCACATCAGTGGCTAAGCAGGCCACTTCAGAAGAAGCAAGGTTGAGAACACAAAGTAGCCAACTGATCAGAAAGACACACTGAGGGTCGGAGACAGTAGCTATTGACAAATGGTCCAATAAGAGGTGGAACAATTATTTCATCTGTCAAGAGGGTTCAGGTCATCTACCATGACAACCATTCTAGATATCTCTATTTGTATAATTTATTAATTGGATTAATTAGTTAGCGGTTGCTGTTTTGGTTGATTATGTTTTATATTCATCTGATATTTTTAAGAGAAGATGTAACAATCACTGGATAATAATTCCTGCAATTCCTGGGGACAAAACATTTGCATTCCTGCCATGTAGCATGTGTCTGGGGCCAGGAAATAAAGATCATCTTTCCTACCAGCATTTCTGTGTGTCACACATTTGTAATTCTAAGTGCAGGAGAATTTAAAAATGTTTTAAAATGTAATATTAAAAATGGTAGGAGAAAATTTCTTTTCCTTCTGAGAACTATTTTCCATAGTGGGAGGCAGAATTGCATAAGTATTGCCTCAATATAATCTTTTCAATATATTTTGAAAATTAAATATAAAATGGATAAGCAATATTGTAGGGGCAATAAGCTGTACTGGGCTATAAATAAGATTATAAATTGATGATGCACTTCCAACTTGGTAAAAGCACTTGTGCACATCACACACAAGGCATTCACCAACACCCTAATAATGTACACACTGGTGTGACTTGTTGTTAAATTGAGACAAGTGTCTTTTTTTTTTTCATATCTCTGTGGCAGCAACATTGTCCATATAAAAGCAAATAAGAAGAGGTTGACTCCATCAAACTCACATTGGAGAAAACTTCAACCACTCAAGAATGCTTTGATTGTAGCAAAATGGGCATTCCAAATAGCCATTCCCTTTGTTATACATTAAACAAAACCATATATAACGAAAGGGACTGAGATGACCGAGACAAACAAGCCTTGAAGGACCGTCTTGTTTTCTATCCCTGATGGCAGTGGCCTACTCTGCCTGACTCTCAGATTAGCAGATTATCATACATAATTCATCAAGTATCAACACATTGTTGCCTCTTTCTACTACCATTGTTTCACAGGGATCTATGGCAATGGTATCTTTTATAAACTCAGAAAAGCAGTCGCTAGAGAAGCCCCACAGCTGACATCTGTGAAATAACAGTAAAGATTGTAGGGTATGTGTGGTATGAGGAAGTGATAGTTTAGGATTTTTTGGGAGGGTTCCAACAGAATACAGCCACTCTGAGAAAATGACTTCTGCTTACCCTCCTAAACATTTGGAATAGGATTTAGATCTTCAGGGGTCTAGGAGAAATACCATATGACTTCATTCAATTTCCTATGTAACTAGTTCCAGTCTAAAATATGAAAAGCTTCTTCAGTAATATCTTGGACATCCAGGTAGTGTAAAAATTTGTGCTGAACAAAAATTTCTCTCATGTTCATGGAATATTTACAAGCTCAAGACCAGGTAAATTTTCAGTGCTTTACATTTTGAATGGGATATTTCACAGAGCTCTGTCAACTAAATAGTCCCAAACATAGGACCCAGACAGTGCCCATTGCTCTTCAAAAATGTCCAGGGAGCTAGTGGATGCTGCTCAGAGACCTGAGAGGACAAGTGCATAAAATTGAGTCCCACAGTTGTAGGAAACACTCCACCTTATTGGTTGATACATGGGCAACTTGTACACCACCAGGAGGAGGTAGACCTTAAAGTCTCACGACTTCGTGGGGCTGTGGATAGGGGGTGCATAAATAAAAATATGCAGGGAAAAGTGCAGTCAGAACCTCAACAAGAGATTCCGGAGGAGGCAGAAAAGGGGCTGCAACCTGGAGCACTGTAAATATGCATGTGCCAAGGTCTCCCTCTTGCTGCAAGAAAAACAAGTGTCAAGGGAGTCCAAAAACTGCATCAACAACCATGTCTACTCACAGCTCTGTGGAGGAACCACCTATTTATATCCTTAGCAAGTTGTGGAATACCGGCTTGCCCACTGGATCTCCTCACTGTCCATAGCTGGCAACAGGTCCCACAATTTCATATTGGAGCAGAATCTTAGGGCTCGGAAAGAGATAGAATGGAGCACACATGTGTATAGCTATTCCCATGACATGGCTAGGAAGAAGACCAACCAGAGCTTACTAAGGGTAGGTCTACACTTACCCGGTAGTTCGGCGGCAAGAAAATCGAACTTCTGGGTTCGACTTATCGCGTCTTGTCTGGACGCGATAAGTCGAACCCGGAAGTGCTCGCCGTCGACTGCGGTACTCCAGCTCGACGAGAGGAGTACGCGAAGTCGACGGGGGAGCCTGCCTGCCGCGTCTGGACAGAGGTAATTTCGAACTAAGGTACTTCGAACTTCAGCTACGTTATTCACGTAGCTGAAGTTGCGTACCTTAGTTCGAATTGGGGGGTTAGTGTAGACCTGCCCTCAGTCAGTTCACATGGAAGTTTTAAAGCAGCTTGGGAGGCCCCTCAATCAACAAGGGCTCGACATCACACTCTAGGAGGCCAAGAGAGTTGAGTGAACAGGGAACTCCCTGCTGCAGAACTCGCTCAAGGAAATCTACAGAAGCAGGATGCATGGCAGACTTTACCTACCAGACTGTAGTCTAGATGGTCTCCAAATGTTGTTGGTGACAACAGCCAGGACCAACCTCTGGTGCAGGGAGAGGACCTCCAACAGCTGTGCCACAAGCTGTGGCTTGTGGAACAGGGATTTAGCGAGAAGGTCTACACCCTTGGTGGCCACAACAGACCTGGCGGAGGAGACAATTTCCAGGTCCTGGTAAAAGACTCAAGAGAGGCCTTTCAGATGGAGATAAAAGAGCTGATAGTCATACTAGAGCCCTCATAGGTGGTAGAGGAAGACATGTCCTACTTAGCTCCAAGCCAGACGATGAGCCTGATAGACTATTTTCAGGACCCGGAGAGGGAAAGTACGAACCTGCCTGGGACTATATACCAGGCCCTACCCTCCCTCTTCCAAAGGGGGGCTCAGGACATCTGTGGTGACCTAGTGCTTCCCTGGGCAGAAGGAACTCCAAGACCTTCCTCTGGAGGTTGTCCAGGATGCCCAGGAGAGAGGGGAAGCACCCTGCTCATCAGGGACGCAGCCCAAACAACAGAGAGGTCCAGGCTGAGGCTGTGCCAGAATGCACAGTAGAACTCATTCCCAGCCCATTGATGCTCAGTGATCTATTAGTGGGCATCAACTGGAGGGCTTAAAAGAATTCAGCCAGACTGAGAGAAAGCTCCAGTCCTGGTCATCGGTGCTGATCATTGGCAGTTCCTCACACAGAACCTCACAGGCATTGGACAGACCCAGAGAGAAAAGTTTGGCATATAAATCCCTCACCCTTTCTCACAACTGCTCAAGCACCATAAGGGAGGGTGCCATCCTCTGCCAGGAGGGAGGTGATATGTTTTTTGGCAACCCTCCTCTTCTCCAGGACATAGAAGATGCGGAAGCCAGGATCCATCTCCCAAATCAATTGGATGTGCAACAAATGTGCCCTGGGCCTGATGATCATCAGGGGTCCAGAGCTCTTCCAAGTTCTCCTGACACTCTCTGCAGAAGCCAGGCTCCTATCTAGCTCCAGGATCTCCTGTTCCAGCTGTTCCATTGCCTCATCTCTCCTCTCCTCCGGCTGATACCGTGGGTGTAGTCATGGCAAAGGAGCCTGACACAACTTCTGCACATCCCACCATCTCTGCAACAAGGGGAATTGTGAATCTACCCTCACCAGGCCAGCCAAAACTCCTGGAAGGACTTCACAAAGCCCACATCCTCTCCAAAGCTTTATTGAAGTGCCTGTAGGCTAGCCCTAATCGCTTAGGTGTAATGGCCAAATGATGGTCCAAAAAGAGAGCCAGTTGAATGTCAGAGAAGTGCGCTTGTGTGATATGATAAGTGCTCAGCATGCAGATAACCTGTGGAACTCCTTGCCTGAGGAGGTTGTGAAGGCTAGGACTATAACAGGGTTTAAAAGAGAACTAGATAAATTAATGGAGGTTAAGTCCATTAATGGCTATTAGCCAGGATGGGTAAGGAATGGCGTCCCTAGCCTCTGTTTGTCAAACGGTGGAGATGGATGGCAGGAGAGAGATCACTTGATCATTATCTGTTGGGTTCACTCCCTCTGGGACGCCTGGCATTGGTCACTGTCGGTAGACGGGATACTGGGCTGGATGGACCTTTGGTCTGACCCAGTATGGCCATTCTTATGTTCTTATGAGATGTAGATTCTGTCCAACTAGGAGTGGCACAACTGAGCTGCCTGCACCCAAACAAAAGTGAAGGAGATAGTATCTTGCTGCTAGTCATGCCAAAACTCCACCAGGGAATGCAGCTCAAGAATCTCCTGAGGAGTTAATGGGAGTCCAACACTTCTGTTTCCCAACATGGTCCTGTATTTCAAGAATGGTATTAAAATCCCTGTCCAGGACCAAGCACTCATGAGGATCCAATGTGCCAAAGAAGGCTGATATATGTTGATAGAAACATACCTGCTCTAGGCCTGGTATCAGGGTGTAAACATTAACAAACTTTAAAAGCAGTCTGTCCATGGACCTGGAGGTACAGCAGGGGCATCACCCCACCCAATTTCATTGTGAGATTGCTGAAATACACTCTGTCCCCCCCACTTCAGCCACCAGTTGGCTTTGGCGGCCTGATCCATGAGAGTCTCCTGCAGAAATAGCACAGATGGACTCCTGACATCATCCCCGCTCTGACTTCCGGAAGGAACAACTCCTCTCCCCCTTCTACATCAACTGATGTGGAGGTCCGGCACAACACCTCCTTAACCACTCTGTCCTCCACATCCCCCAACACAGGTGGAGGGAGTACAGCAGCCCTAGAAGGAGATGGAAGTGGATGCACCACAATTACCACCTCCTGGGGCTCACCTCTGATGAAAGTGGAGGAATTTCCCCAGGAGGTATGGGGACTTCCATGTGGGACGAGATGGCTGCCAGGAGGCAGCAAACCCCATCCTTTGCTACCATAGGTGGAAGCAGCAGAGGTGGTCGGTGCTGTGGTTGCAAAAGATGATGATAACTTAGATATTAGATTCACTGTAGTCACTTGGGCATACACCTGGGTGCCCTGGGGAGTGAGGCCCCTGATGCTGGTAGAAGCCTAGTGGGAGAAGGAACAATGGAAGAGCCCCAAGAGGCCTTATTCTTAGCAGGGCCCTTGCCTCCAAAAGGAGGAGGAGGCACAGAAGGATGAGCCCTTGCACTTACCTAAAAGTTTGTAGCTAGTAATGGTGCCCTGTAGAAGGGAAAATCCAGAGGCAGGGAAACAACAGTTGGCCAGGGAAGCCCTTTGCCCCCTTCTTTCCCTCCCCAGCCCCACCACCATCCAAGGCTTCTGTGTGAGATGCCTCACCAAGGGGGGACTGAGGACCTGCCATGGGCGGTGACCGAAAAAAAAGGGGAAGAGGTGGTAATAGGGGAACACTATGCCCCTTCCCAATGTTGGGAAGGGAAAGCAAACCAAAAATGGAGAAAATGGAACAACAAAAATAAGTAAGAGGAATTCATCCAGAGTCCCCCACTCCTGGCTGCACTTGAGTGATGGGAAGGGGCAGGGATCAAACTAAAGAAACAATAGGTGGGCTTGGGGGAGGTAGGGAAGGAAAGGTCAGGAGGATACACTTATGGGAGGGAAAGAGGGAACAAAAAACAGGGAGAGGGGAACAGAAGGAAACCTGTCCCTCCCACTAGAGGGAAAGGGACTCACTGGGTGGGGCTGAGAAAGGCTCCCTTCCTTTCAGCTATCTTCCCTAGAAAAAGGAAGGGAAGGGCAGGAGCAAAAAAGAGAATAGGGTTGAGGACAAACAAACAAACAGACCAAATACAAGATGGGAAGGGACAACAACCAAACCAAAACAAACAAATGGAGGGATGGGGCAAAAAATGGAGGATGGAACTCACCACAAGGTAGAATTAGGGAAACAATCACAGGCAAGAAAAGTTGCTGCTGCTGCTGCTGGCAGGATGGAATCCAGGCAACAAAGTGGGAGCCCAGCTGTAGCAGTAGCCAGAGCAAAGGCAACCACTTCCCTCTGGAAAAGCAGCAGGAGCAGAGAAATCACACCCCTTCCTCCAACACCAATAGTGGCCAGCTGGAAGCGCTGCACAGAGTGGAGAGCACTCAGGGAATGAATCAAGTTATGTAGCAAATGAAGCTCTTGTCCCTTAAAATGATGGCAGGTTCTTCATTTTCTGGTGCCCAGCTTGAAAAACTTAGGTCCTGATTTTTAGAAGAGCTGAGCATTCATATCTGCAGCTGAAGTCACTGGCAGCTCTGGGTGCTCAGTGTGTATTTCAGTAAGGCAGTGTAGTTTGGGCAAATGAGTACAGGATTAGGATTGGAAGTCAGATGGTCTTGATTTTTAACCCAGTCACTGTGTGAGTTAAAGCAAGTTGCTTTGTCCTTGTCTCAGTTTCCCCATCTGTAAAATGGGGATAATAACAATATCTAATATCCCAGGGGAGCTGTGAAAATAAATTGTTTGTGAAGTACTCGGATACTATACTGATGATGAGCACCATGAGGAAATGAATAATTCTGTATTTAATGCAGGTTCTGGATAGTGCACAGTAAATAGTATTTAATAAGTGTATATATATATAAAGTTTCATTTTTAGATTACATCAAGGCAAAATTGTAAATCTTGTAGTTAATCATGCTTTACACTTTCTAATACAATCTTAAATGAGTATGATTTCTCTTTCCAGGTTATTGACTTTCAATTGTAAAGAGCAGGAACCCAGCATAATATAAGCAAACTCAGATGAATAACTAATCCTTTGTTTCTTTATTTGGTTTTGAAGTACATGTATTTAGAATTATTTAATTAAATGTATTGACTATTTCAAGTTGGCTAAGATGTTTGCAACGAACATGTGAGTGAAATGTTCCTTAACAGCAGCAAAAGGAGGAAATGTAATGCCCAATTTCTGTTGCCATTTTTCTGCAAACATTAAATTGTACAAGTATATCTACTATATAACATACACTCTTAAAATCATTACATTCTTATAACACTAGCCATCCAGCAAAATTAACATCCAGCAAAATGGAAACAGCATTTGTACTAGTTTCTACAGTTTTTTTTATCTGTATCCTGTCATGATGTAAATTAAATTACACTGAACAGTAAAAATTTGTGATAGCTGTTTTCTATGGATCTGATATAAAGATTATTGAAGACAATAGGAGATTTTTCCATTGATTTAAATGGACTTTGTTGGAAGTCCTATAAGGGTGGGAAGAGAAACTTCTCCAGAGATAGGATGGTGTCAAGAGCTGTAATTTGGATTTGACACATACAGGCTTAGGAAACAAGGATAACAGATGAGCAAAATAATACAGCTCTGTTACTTTAGAAATAAAAAGATTCTGCTGTACTCCAACAGATTGTGACAAATAATAAGACATAAGGTCCTAAGTACTATTGATATTGATGGATGGATCTTATCCCAAGAAAGTCTAGGGAGGGAAGAATGGTAATATGTATCTGTTATGAACATCCAACAGAGTTACACAAAAAGTGACAAGTGTAGGAGTCTCAGGTAGAGTGTATTTGCCCCATGAGAACATTTCAGTATCATATTTAAGGGGGATCAGTGTTTACCACCTACCACTCTGTTTAACTTTATGATCCATGACAATTTCAGTGGTTTTTATATATAATTATAGCTGCCTACTTCACCACCCTTTGAACCGATTTTCAGCTTAATTAGCTCCAATTTTCATTGTCTGGCAGACAATTCAAAACCCTTGAGTGAGTGCCTTCTGGTCTGAAAACCTGTTAATATTTAATACTTCTCATTTTAATATCTTACTTTTCAAATGTTCACCTAATGAATGTAATGATTATTTCAAGGCTGATCACTTATTTTGATTTAACTCAACAAAGATGTATAGTGCTAATTCTTTAATATCTCCTTAGCTGGTAAAAGAAGTTCTATAAGCCTCTAAGATCATTCATTACTCCTTTCACTTTGCCACAGTACTAGATACAGTCTCATTGGAGTTAAATACTTTGTCACAGTGAAATACTGTGTTTACATTATTTTTCTGCAGTTTCCCTTCTGTTTCCTTTGCATTCGTGGGTGTTGGGGTAGGGGCAGCAGCAGGGGGCACAGGGACATTGGTATGAAAATTCCCAGTGCTTGGCCTCCATTGAAACCACACTGTCATGGACTCTTTCGGTCATGTCTTTCCATTGCTCTCCCATTTAGTGCCCCTACCTCCTCTAATTAAGAAATGGAAATCCAGAAATGTGATACAGCCACACTGTATTACGTTTCCAGGAAAATCCCCATTGGGGACATGGTCATCCCCTGCACCCTTGACCTGCTCCTCTTTCCTACACCCACCCACTGCCTTCTCCCCTGTCTCATGCACAGCACTCCATAGGGCCTAAAGGAAAAGAGGGATGCTATCATGGAGGCTACTGATCCATCAATTCTCATGAGGTCCATAGGCAGAGGAGACCTTCCATGTGATGGTGAAAGTGGCATGATCTGGCCCATTGTTTGTAAAGCTTCATCTGTCCTCCTTAGTTATCAGTTCCAACTAATAACAAAAATAGGAAGTGCTCAGGTTATGATCTGATATATGAATCACAAAGGATTCACCTAGAGGATCAAGAAACACTGCCTTACTGAAATACACACTGAGCACCCAGAGCTGCCAGTGACTTCAGCTGGCTAAAATGCAAACATTCCTTCCTGTATCAGCCTCTACACTGCCTAATAAAATTTTAATATTATTGTTTTATTATATAATATTTTAATATCTCTAGTTCCAAATTCGGCAAATTACTTAAGCAAGTGCTTTAGTGCCTTTTGTCCAGTGATCTCAAGGCATTTTTCAAAGAATTAATTGAGTCTCTTAATCCATCTCTGAGGTAGGCAAGTATGATTAAATCCATTTACAGATAGACTAGCACAATTCCTTTATAATAATGTATGCCTAGACAACATGTGGCCGGATGGGTGGGATTTTCAAAAGCCTGTGAGTGATTTAGGAACAGAAGTCCCACTGAAAGCCAAGGTGACATGTTCCTTAGTCACTTAGACACTTTTGATCATATAGAAGTACCTAGGAAAGTGCCATTTTTACATTTATCTATCTTATCTATGGATTTGTTGTCTGTATTCTCTGAGTCCTGTCTGCTTGTTTTTGTGCCAAAAATCAGATTTTCCTCCTACTGTGTTATCACCAGAACCAACGCAGCTTTGGAGGAGGGAGTTGGACTTTTGTCTGACTCACATCAGTAACTCCAATTGTAGGCTAGCTTGTGCTCCCAGTTACACCCCTACAACCTCATTGAAGACAGGGTGCTAATATTATTTAATTAACAGTAATGAATGTAAACAGGTGTAATTGAGACACAACTGGAAGACAATGGGGTTGCACAGCTGTCTCTGAGAAAAGAATTTGTCCCACCAAATATTTATTACAGGTGATGAGACACAATCCAGAAAACCAGGATGAATATATTGGGCTGACAGTAAAACAATATCTTTATTTGCAAATTGAGAGGCAATAAATGCAGAACCCTGAGATATCATTTTACAGAGCCACTTTTCAGTAGAAAAAGACATACTTTTGTAATAAACAGACATATCAGCCAACTTCAATTCTGCTTTCAGTTAGTGGTGTAAATCCAGAATTACTCCACTGACCCATAACACTCCAACAGCTGAATTACGAGAGAAATGTTATGATCTGGTTTACATGCTAATGGTAATAAATAGGCTATATCATAACATTTTAACCACACTGTTGGCTTACTTGCAATAAAAGTCTCACTATACAAGGCCTCCCTCACTTGGGACAGTGAAAATTGAAAATAGCTCCAGTGAAGCCAAAAGAGCTGGACTGGAATATAACTGGTGTAGGAGAAGAATCAGGCCCATAATATCTAAACTATTTTCATAGTGAAATGGACACACATTAAGCAGCTCTATTCTGATCATCTAAAATAGCCTGGACATCAAATAATACCATTTCCATATATGTAAAGCTTACAATCTGAACAGTAATAAGTACAAGTTAATTTGAATCCCAAATAATAATTTAAAAAAGGATTCAGTGTTCAGCTGCAGGAAACCCCTAATCCTTATATTATGCATAGCTACATAACTAATAATTAGTTATGTGACTTACAGATAAGCTATCTCTATAAAACCTTCCAAATACCCATAATCTAATTTCATTTTAAGCAAAAATGTAATACAATATAAGTGCCTACAATTTGAGATATTACTGCTTTTTGGTTAACACCTTGATGCTTTCAATTAAAAAAAATGTTTGTAGCATAAAGGCCCAAATGCCTTTATGCCATTATTTTGTTTCAGTTGCCTTTGTTAATCTAGGAATGATAACTGGGTTGGTAAACAACACTATCATGCTAGGCTTCTCTTTCACCTATTTTCTGATAGCCTTCTTTCTGGTAAAGAGAACCAAGCAGACTGGGCAGAGCCCCAAAGAAGTCAGTCGGGTTCCGGGTGCTACATGGTTCTCTTTGCTGATTCAGGGATTATGGGATTTACCCAGTGTCCAAGAAGTAAATGGAAAGACTTCCTTTGGATTGGGTGCTAACTCATTCCTTGAATAGTCTCTATAATAATTGAAGTTAATAGAAAAAAAACCTGCTTATACACACCAAGGCATCATAAAAATACATCTCAATTAATCACTTTGGTGTTGCCTAACATACATGGTAAATTTAATGACCAAATACTGCCAGTCCTGCCCACCTACTTGGTACATCATCTTTGAAATTACCAATATTACAATGGAAAATCAACCTTGAAAAGAACACCACCACAATCTGTTGCCACACTGAAGTTGCAGAGGAGTCCAGTGATAAAGGGATTAATCCTACCGCAATTGTCACAGATACCGTACCATAACACATCATATCATATCATATCACGAGTGCCCTATTTAAAAGACAGTCTGACCCTGAAATGCAAGCAATATATATAAGTCCCGTTGAAGTCCAAAGCCAGAGATAGAGATTCAAGGAGGATAGACAGAGTGAGACCTCATTACTGGTAGTCAGTTTGTGGCAACAGGAACTGAAAAACACATTTCATCTCACAGAAATTTAAAACAATAATTATCTGTGGAAGTTGCTCTACTCCTAATTAAAGACTTTTAGTTCCCATGGAAATATTGGCCAAGTCAATATTGGGAGAAAATGAGCTTTTGGCATTTGGCTCTCCTTCTGGTTGACTTTCTGCTCCCCTGAGCTGAATTAGATTTGCCTGGGATTCGTAAAATGACACAAACATCCTGAATCCTTTCTAATTTATAGTTTCCAATATTTTACTCTTTTTATTTAATAAAAAACAAACATTCACCTGTGAATCAGCATGAGTGGAATAACACTAAAAACTAGCTCTCACAAACTCAAACCAGGCAATGAATTACATTTCCTGTTTTTCATCAGTGAAATATACTGAAAAAGAATGTGTCCAACAGTATTTCTTAACATATTTGCATTAATAACCACAGCAATATTTCTATTATATAACCCTCAACAGATAACAGCTGCACTGGAAAATATGAAGTACTGCATTTAATACCTGAATATAGAAAAGCCAAATCAGAACATTCCTGTTAGGTGAAAGAAGGAATGTTGTTGAAGATTATGAAAAAAAAAAAATGTTAAGGGCCAGATCTTCAACTGGCATAAATGGACATAACTCCAGTTGATCTATCTCATCCTGCCTGTCATCAGGATCCTGGAAACATACTGAGTACCTTTACAGAATAAGAAATATACAGCATACATTCAAATCTAGTCAGCCTCAGTAAGAAATATAGAAACATAGAAAGACGGATTAATAGCCAACATTGCAAGAATTTGGTCTTGTGGGATAATATTTTTCTCCAGGGGGATCTGAGAAAGCCCCAAACAGTTTTTGCAGATATACTGTGGCAGAAAGTCTTTTCCAGAATGCATTGCATGTGAGTAAAATTCACTGTAATTAGCCATCTACTCCTCCTATTTTTAGTGAATCCCAATAAAATGGATTTTGCTAATACTTCTTGGGCCAAAATTCGAAACACAGAATGCAGTAGTTTTCTGTACAAAGAGGCACCTATGTATATTTTAAATATACTTTTCTTTTCCCTCCTTCCAGAAGTATCTATGTTTTCCTGCTGCTGCTTCATTCAATTAGATCCTAACTAAACTCTGTGATTGCCCATTAAGATATCTTTCTACTACAAGAAGATCCCCCTTCCCAGCTGTAGCTTAATCTTTTCAACCTGTCCTTCTAGCTGATTCCCCCCAGTCTATTAGCAGGTTCTTTTCTGGTTCTTCTCCAGAATTTGTACATTTTTGTGGAAGTAATTTGTCCAAAACGTGAGAAATTGGGCCAGATTCTCAGTTGATGTAAAACAGCATAGCTCCACTGAATTCAGCGGAGCTGCACTGATTTATACTAGCGGAGGAGCTTGCCCAGTATTCCAGATATTTTCTTACCATGAATTTGTAAAACTCCCTTTGTTTTGTATAATATTCTTTTGATGCAGCCTAGAGTTCTTTTTTTTCAAAAATTGGACTATGTGTTCCCATGTTCATGTTACCAATTATATAGAGGTAATAAGAACTAGTGAATACGGGCAGCAAACTCAGTTAATGAACAGCCTTTAAGCTCAAATTTGTTTAAATGAAACTTTTCTCAAATAATTTAGAATTATGAACAAATTTGATCAGGACATGCTGGAGAATGAAGACATTGATACAGAGATGGAATTAAAATGTCAAGCTGCCACCTTATTAACTTTAAATACACTAAACAGATGGTGGAAAATTCCTTCCCCCCGAACTACCAGGTATTAATTGGGTCCAGTGCAGGGTTAACTGGCCTTAATCCACAACAAATGAGGCTAAACACTCCCTAGCCTAAATCCCCTAATTGATGACAGAATTCAGCCCAGCAGTTTGAATCTCCCTACACTCATGAAGGGGAATAAATACAGATGAGTCAGTATGGAACCATATTCCAACATTGTTAGGGGCACTAGATTTGCTGCTGGATTTGTCATCTCTTAGATAAGATGGAAAACCAAGATCCTGACTACTTGAGATCATACAAGATTGCATACTTTTCTCAAGTGATATGTTAGCCCTACGGTCCTTGAAACTAATTCCATTGTATAATTACATTCTTATTCTTTCCCCTGAACTCGTCCTATGTTTTCAATTGTGTGTGGTATTTTTCCTCACTTTCTGTGCAGAACTCTTATGCAGTATTAGTGCAGCATGTTAAACAGTTGGGGCCGGGGGGGATGTTCAGTCCAAAAGTGGCTGCACTTTTCTGGAGGGTTTAATGTGAATCTTATTTATATGCATAGATTTTGAGGCTAGAAAGGATCATCTAGTCTGACCTCCTGAATCACACTGGCCATAGAACTTATCCAATGATTCTTGCACCAAGCCCATAACTTCTGATTGAGCAATAACACATCTTTCAGAAAGACATCGCATCTTTATTTAAAGGTTTTGAAGGAGGAAAAATTACCACATCCCTAAGTTTAGGTGGGGAGGGATAGCTCAGTGGTTTGAGCATTGGCCTACTAAACTAGGGTTGTGAGTTTAATCCTTGAGGGAAGGATCTGGGGCGCACACACGCACACACACACACACACACACACAAAAACAACCACAAACACTGTCAGGGACAGTACTTGGTCCTGCTAGTGAAGGCAGGGGACTGGACTTGATGACCTTTCAAGGTCCCTTCCAGTTCTATGAGATAGGTATATCTTCATATATTATTATTATTATTTTTAATTACCCTAACTGTTAAAAATGTGTCTTATTTCTAATCTGAATCTGTCTAGTTTCATCCTCCTGCAATTGGAATTTATTATGCTTTTATCTTCTGAATTAAAGAACACTCTTCACAATCTTCTCCCTGTGTAGGTACTTATAGACAATGATCAAGTCACGTCTCAGCCTTCTCTTGTATAAACTAAATGAATTGAGCTTAATACTTGTTAATGGATCTTGAGTATTATTTCTTCAAATAGGTTCGAAAGAATTCTTTTTTGAAAGAATATGAGACCACAAAAGACCACCCATGCTCACATCACACATGGTGGTAGTGGTTTGGTGGTGAAAAAAGCCCAACATTAAATAGCTGAAACTTTCTTTCACAGTCACAAACAAACATTTTCCAAGATTGTGGTTCCTACCTTGACGTTCTGCTGATAACACAAGCTGATGAATGATGACTTTGGCAGGCTCCTATTAATAGATGTATCCCCCTTTAGCAGCCTCATGTCCAGAAAAGCAACTGAGTCAACATAGACTTTTTAACATTTTATAAGACCAGTCACAGGGCTAAATAGGAGCACCATGAAAATTCAAAGATCTACCTCTGCTGGTCTAAAATAATGAAATATAATTGGATTTTTAGCCAAATTTTTATTTTTTTGAGGTACAAAATGAATATTTTCTCTTCATCTGAGTGCAATGGAGATATACAATCCATTAAATATTCTGGAGTTCACAGAAAACAAACAAACAAAAAAACCCACCTAGCTATATTACATCTGAAATGTATTTATAGCATCTCAGAATATCTACATTTTTGCTGCTACCAGTAGTACAGTGATAAATATAGTAGGATTTATTTTCTCTTTTCCTGAAACCTGATTTAAACACTATATAACCCATAGGATTTCTATCCTCTCATTAGTCCTTGAATTGCTTTATTGGGGTTAAGGATTAATCAGAATTGACACTAATTTGTGCATAGGTTGTATATCGATAAAGAATACTCTGAGTTATGCCATTTTTATGACAAAGCTTTATGGTACAACACAAACAAATACACAAGAATTAATGCCAGTGCTCAGATTGTGGATCAGGACTGTCAATCAAACAGTGGCTGCAGAGTAGGTATCAGCATTACCTTTCCCTGCCACTTCTTCTACAAGACTTCACAGGGAATCCTTCATGGGAATGATGATCTACTGCTGGTCAGAGGATTGGCCTGGGGCAGGAGAAGGGCGAGGAGTAGGACCATTAGGGTGTCTATGGTCTTCCTCCTTGAAGTGATACAAAAAAATGGTGGAAAGTTAATTCATATGGGAAGTCATGTCCTCCTTTGTACTAGGACATGACAACCCATTTTTAAGGGGAATCCTGGGGCACAGGCCAGTTGTAGATCCCTTTGCAGTACTGTTTGTTTGGCATCAGTCTGCATGGGAAAAGTAGGGTTTGGGGAGGCATCTGTCCTCAGAGCCAATATGCTGGTGCAGAGGGGAAAAGTGATCTTTGTCTATCCATTTAGTAATTGACAGGTTAAGGATTTGGATACGTAGTACTAGGGAAATCCACCATAAACTGTAGCCCTCTGATGATGGTGGTATAATGATCAAAGACAGCGTGTCAGGCCTTGATAGGCTGTGTGACCAAGTCAGTTAATGGACAGGTCAGAAGAGCCTTGGAGATTCCATCAGCATTGCCTGTTGCTGCAAGAATTATCCTTATTCTTCATGTAGAACATTATTCTCACATTCAACAAAGTTGCAACCCATGTATTATTCTTTTCAATCCTTGTCAGTGACTATTTAGTACTATTCAGGCTATTTACTATTTGGTTCCTGATAGCCACTACACTCTATAGCAGAGGTGGGAAAACTACTGCCCGTGGGCCACATCCAGCCTGCGGGACCCTCCTGCCCGGCCCCTGAGCTCCTGGCCCGGAAGGCTAGCCACCGGCCCCTCCCCCGCAGCCTCAGCTCGCCCTGCCACCGGCGCAATGCTCTGGGTGGCGGGGCTGCGAGATCCTGGATTTGCAAGCTTCAGCTCCACTGATTTGCATGGTCAACCTAAGTCTCAAACCCTCATCCTTTACAAAGAATTATACTGTTAACAAATGGACCGGCTTGGTTTGCATTTGTATCAGAAGCTAACATTGTGCTGAAAAATCTTCGATAGGAAAATAATAAGACTAAGTTACAGAAAGACAAATCAATTTACACTCGTGACCTAACCTGGAATTTGAACCCAGTCTTCAGAGGTGAAAGGTCTTTAGTTTTATTAATCTATACCAAATCCCTTGCACGTCGTTATTATGGAGGCACCAGTGGTAGCCCAGTAGTTGAAGTTGGGTTTAGTTTTGCACTTATAGCAGAGATTCAGCCTCTCTGTTATGTATGAAAACACAGTGTATGCTCCAACAAATTACGTGTACTCTTCAAACATAGAATGAATTTTCTGAGAATTTACAAATAAATCTATCGCCAAGTGTAGGAATTACATTTAATTTAAAAAATAAGCCCATTTTGAGATTTCACTTCTGGTTGTCAGTATATTTGTTTATCTCAGTTGATGTTAATGAGGGAATAAAACAGATTCTTCAAGCTTTCCACAGAGTTGAAGGTCACTTAAACCTTATGCATAGGTTACATTTAGAGCTGGGTAAGAAATGGTTTTCCCGTCACATGAGAATTTTTGAGATTTCAAAGATTTTTCCTGGGATGTTGGGATGAAATGTTCATGAATTGAAAATTTTTAAAAAAGCAGATTGGATTGATTGAAATATTTCATTTTGATAATTTCAAAATGTTTTGTTTCAATTTTAACTTTTTTTTACCTTAAATTAACTTAAATTTGAAACAAAAATTTGAAAAAATGTTGAAACAGGAGTTTTGGACAATTTCAACATTTTTTATTCAATTTTTTTTTTCAAAATGAGAAATTTTGGTGAAAGCAACCCTATCCCATGAATTTCAGTTTTGATGAACTATCAGTATTTTCCAACAACAAAAAATTGACTGAAAATTGACCCATCTCTAGTGACATTTAAAAAAATGTAATAAAGGTATTAGTCTGTCCTTCAGCAGAGGCAGAAGAATAATATTTAATAGTAGAAAATTTAACAAAGAACTTTCAGAATGGCTACCATTTCTCACTGAGCTCAGTTGGGACAAGGCCACAGGCTGCTATTAAGTAGATTTATGCCCTTCTCAAAATGGCTAGTTTGTATTCTTTGGATTGGGACTAAGACCATGGACTATCTTCTCACTCTGTTCCTCTCTGCCTCTTGAAACTATAGTGGTCACCGTCTTAACAAAGCACAGCTTGGCTTCACTCTCATTGTGACATATGGGAGACAATGGCCATTTAAAAACAGAGCATTTTAACAGAAGACAACTGTGACCTCAGTCACCTCATGAGCAAAGGGAGACAATGGTCATTTTGAAGGAGGACAATTTTTCATTGAGTCTCTGTGATCAAGAAGATTTTAAGCTTCTGCTGATGGATTGGCTTTCAGCTGTGAAAAATAATGCCCCAAATGACCTTTATTCTTAAACATTCCTTTTGAAAACTAATTGTTAGACCATATCTACTCAGCTGAAAGGGCAGGAAGAATGGGGAACTGCTCTGGGGTTTTTGTGTATGAAGGGAATATAGGGATACAGGAAAGAAGGGGGATGCATGTGTGTTTATGTGTCTGCACATGCACAGTGGTGTTTCGGGAATGCAGGAGGGATGAAAACCCTGAGATAAGACTATGAGAGGAAAAAATGTAAAACATGTGTTTTAAAAAATCAGTTTAATCAAATCTCGAGCCACAAAAAACTAAAATGCCTTAATCACAATCATATGGTTACTACATAGTGTTAAGTATCAGAGGGGTAGACCTGTTAGTCTTAAAGGTGCCACAGGTCCCTCTGTTGCTTTTTACATAGTGTTACTACACTGCAGCATTAAGATTGTTAAGGTATGAAAATGCACATTTAGAGAGTACAAACAGAGATAGATTTCTTTTAAGTTTGACCTAAACTTTGCATTTCTAAGTTTTATAACATTAGGGACAGTTACAACATCCCCATAATGTAATTCTACCCTAAATTACTGATGTGTGCTCAACCTAACTCCATTCTAACAAAAATTTTGTCTGGGAATGAGTGTGTGTGTGTGTGTGTGTGTGTAAATTATTATATGTGCACAGATACTTTTGTAGTATCTATCAATTTTGAGAGCATTGTATTCACATTTTCATACAGTTTTATACTCAGCCAGCACACTGTATGACTTTGCATGTTAAATATATTCATTTTTAATTTAAAAGTTTTTGTTAATCTACCCGAACTTTAAAAAATAATATAGAAAAAGGATACTAGAAATACACCATGTTACACTATAAACAGACGCAGATGAGACAGTAGAGTACAGTGGATGTAAAAAGTGACACACAAACGCATAATGTACAAAGAAGACACCTTTTCAGGCTGAAGGAAAAACACACAGAATGTGGCATGGGGCCCTGTTGAAGGAACACAGTTCCCTTTCAGTGAGCTTTTGCCTAATGATGCTGCTTCTTTAAACATCAACAATGTATTAATCACAGCAAAGAGTACAGATTCCACATCAAGTCTGCTGGCTCCTCTCCCGTGAATTCACATAAAGGATGTTCCTCTCATCCAAGTAATTCCAAAGGTGACAAATATTACAGATGCTGAATTTATGGGAATGCTTGTTCCCTGTTTATTAACTCATCCATCTTGTGAGAAATAAAGGGACCAAACGGTGAGACAAGTGGGCTTTTCTTATCCTGTCAGCTCAATGATGTCTTAAAGTAATCAATATCTATAATTACAAAATCCTGCCAGGGTATTTTAACCCTTTAGTGGCCCTTCTTTGGTGGCTTACTTCCATATATGACAGGATTAGCAAACGCACATACAAATTAGAAAGAATAAAGTTTTTGTTACTTCATCGCTGCCTTTCATTCATTTTTCAAGTCTTATGAAAATCAACTGCTCCATAATGGCAGAAAGATATTTTTTTAATTTAATAAATTTATGAACCTGTCTCTGTAGAAAAATTGTGGGTGAGTAGATGAGTGTGAAGGATGCAAAAGCACCCAAGAATAAAGGTTTTCTCTCTTGTATTTAAGGCTTTTGTTTTTGTGTGTGTCTCTTATTACAAACCCAAAAATGTTCACAGAAATTTTCACTAAGGTACGCACATTTTTTCAAGTAGAAATAAATGCATTTTGAAGATGACTTTTTCATCAGAATCATGCAAAAATCAACATTTTTAGAGGGAAAGTAGCCGTTTTGTTAACATCTGGCATAAAAGGGAATTTGGATTTATGTGCAAAAATGCTTGAAGCATCAAAACTGTTCACACAAAATGCTGTGAACCAAAAACAGTGGCTTTCTTATAGCTTTAGGGCAAAGGCTGCTTCAAAGTAAGCCCTTTAAAATGAAAATAAGGACCAGCAAGGAGCACATGTTTAATTTAATCACATAGTACTGTATTTCTAGAAGTGTTTAGACTTTTAAGCAGCTGCCTTGAAAAACTGCACATGATCTCTCCCTCCCACTCCCCCTTACCCCCCACTCATTTATGCCATCTAATTAAGAGAAGTCTTTACTTAATTGCTAAATTGTATGGAAAAGAATCCAAGATCATTCTGAGAATCACATTTTAAAATCCATAATAAAAGCTAACTCAACAAGTTGAATGAAGCACACGTGCATTTTTGTCTGAATAAATGCCAACTAAGACTATACTGAAATAAACTGTTGCAGATGGTATACCACACAGACTAGAATTTGGAATTATATAATATTTCCGTTCTATTTAACAATGCCTACACTGTGGGTAGCTCTCCACAATTACTTTTTAAAAACTTGATAAGTAACATCTAGCTGCAAAAAGGAATAGTTTATTTTTAAATTATTAAAATAAAATAATATAGTACTTTCATCATGCCATAGTAGTTATTTAGATTGATATAATAAATCATCATGTTTTTTCCAGTTACTAGAGAACACTGTATAGCTATTCCAAATTCAGGATGTTTAACATTGATATGTTTATGCAGAATATGCAATTATTCCATATTATGAATGTTTCAGATGTCAGATAAATACAAGTATCTTTATGTGAAATAATAAGTCTGACATTTAGACTCTGTTTTTCAGATAACTGGTACTTTTATACCCTGTAATTTTACATAAACTAGAAAAAACAAATGGAATCACTTTATGTATAATCATAATGTTTTATAACTTAAAATAAATATGTCAGGTGAGCCAAGATAGCTGATGTTATGATCTCTAGAGACTTTTGATGATGCTGTCATACCTAATCAGCTCAACAGTGTACATTCTGAAGAAGTTAGGTTCACACTATCCAGTATATTTCAGAACTAGCTAGAGATCCCACCAATTGAGGACCTCCAACCAAAGAACAAAGACAGTCAGTTATTATTAGAAAGACTAGGAATTTATTCATATGCTATAACCATGGCTATGGCTTGGTATCAACGTGTCACTCATACGGTCTGCCAATCAAAACTTTTTTATTACAGATTACTGACCCACTGAGATTGGAAGATTTATTGGAATTTTTTATGCAGAGTCTTGTTGTGAGTTGAATACTCATTTTATATTGAATAATCTTTTCAGAGGCAATCCTGGGCATGGCTGAAAGCTCTTATTAAGGTGCTTGTTGTCATATCTCTGTGCATAATCTCAAAACTCCAACAATCTTATGAATTGGAGAAGAATATAATTGTCTGTATCATGCTATGAGCCTTTCCATATTTGATAAATTTTCCTCGACTGCCCTGAAGCTTCAGATCTCATTCGTTTCAAGAGCCATTTATTTTACTAATATTGGTGGATTTTTTAAGTACAATTTTTAAAATGTTTTGCTGATCTCATATAAAAAAAAATTAAGGCCTCATTCACACATTAATATATATAAGACCTGATTCTCATTTATGCCAAGGCCCCTTTACACAGCTCTGGCCAGTTTAAAGATTTACTACAGATAATACTTTCAATTTTCTGACGCCCATCTCAATGTCTCAAAACACTTTAAATGAATTAATCTTTAATAGTTCTAACACACCTTGTGAGGTAGGTAAACGGTATTATACCCATTTTATGGGTGAGGAAATTGAGGCACAGAGAGGAGATGGCCAACATTTCAGAACTGATCTCTGATTTTGGGTGTGTCAAACTTTTGGTTGCCCAATTTGAGACAGGTAGAAGTGTCAAAGTTGAGCACACAAAATCAAAAGACACTTTTTTGAAAATTTTAGCCTAAGTGACTTGACCAACATCACATAGGTATGAAATAAAACTGGGAATAGGAGCTAGGTGTTTAACTCCCAGTCCTGTGTTTTAACCACAAGCCTATCTTTCCTCATAAGTATTTGTATGCTTATCTTCATCCGTTGGCTCAGATTCATAGTCCTAGGCGTGAAAAGTCTATCAGGAGAGGAGGTTACAGTAATGAAAAGTAGCTGCAAACTCTTCTCTATCAAGAGACCCCCTAGGGGCCCACCCTGACTTGGAAAATAGGCACCACTGCTCAGGGAAGAGGGTATGTACATTATAGCCAAGAAACTTTGCCTGTGGCGCTCTATGGAGACTCATTATAACATCAGCAGAAAACCTAAGACCTCTGCTCTCCTCTCCCCCTTAGTATGAATCCTCTGTTGAGTGCAAAGGGTTTAGCTGGCACAGGGAGATGTGATTTACCCATTCCTGCACCAGCATGTGTGGCTTTAGTCAATACTATCTGAAAAACAAAGCTGGAGATACCAGAAAAGCAAGATCTTGCATGATTTCTGGAATATTTTTCTTAGAGTCAGGCCAGAAATACCATATAGACAAACAGTCTTTTTTCATGGTAATTTAGTACTCCCACTTCCAACCCCAACCAGTACCAAAAATGCTAACATCAGCAAAATGAGCGGGGTGTGTGTGTGTGTGTGTGTTTAAACTTAACATATAAAGGTTAAGGCTGGTTTCTGTGTGAATTTTGGATGAAGATTTGGTCAGTTGTTATTTCCGATGCATTCAAATTGGATAGATCGTAATACTTTGTATTTCATAATAACAAGAATTCTTGCTTTATCTTGGCCAAACTAAGTGTGATTGTGAAAGACTGTCATATACACTAGTATTATACTGTGTATGTAACATTGTGAACACTGACATAAAATGGATTGGCAGGTAACTGCTGCCAGAGCTTTGGAGAATTAAAACAATAATACATATACAAAGACTACTTCCTACTGTCTTTTTGCCATCATTGAAGGCAGCTCAGCTGAACAATCTGCATAGGGACTCGTTAACACATGAAATGCTGACATCCAAGCTGTGCTGAATTATTTCCCATGTTTCGACATCTTTTTGAAGTGTGGATGCCAGGGATAAAATCCTGGCCCCAGTAAAGTCAATGGGAGTAGTACCATTGACTTCAGTGGACCATGAATTCACCACAGAACGGACCTAGTATTCTAGTAATTGTTTTACTAATGTTGTGTAGAGAGGTAACATCACCTCTATATTCCTTCCTGAAATTCCCCTGGTTATGCATTCAAGATTCTTAGCCACAGCACTGATTGGGAGCTTATGTTCTGTTGTTTATCCACCATGATCCCAAAGTATTTATCAGTCACTGCTTTCTAGAATATAGTACACCATCCTTCAAGTGTGACTTACATCTTTTTTGTAGACTTATTATTATTACACTAATCTTAATTGACTTACCTCACTCTGTGTGTGTGTGTTTGTGTAATATATACCCGTTTAATGCAGTATATACTCTGAATTATAAAATAGAGTGGGTCAAACTTTTTGACAAAAATAGGGACACATTTTTTACCAAAAAATTGTGAAAAATTCCTTCATTTTTATCATCACTATTGTAAGTCCTTTGGGTCAGGGATTGTATTTTCAGTATAGATTTGTCTAGCACAGTGGGACTCTGAGTCCTCATTAGACAATTCAGATACTAAATACTAATAATATGAAAACAGCTGTGGTGGAAGGGTTTTGATAGCTGGTAATGTGGAACAAAACCAAGATACTGAGGTAACTCATATACATCTCCTCATTTTTATTTTGTAATTAATTTTTCATTCCAGGAATATCTGGGTCAAATGTAAAACTGAACCAACTTGGTTAGCTCTCATTTTTGACTTTTTTACTTGTTCACTGCTTAGCAGCAAGTTTAATTTACAATTTTTATGTTTTTTATTTTATCACCAATTCACCCTCTTTCTTCCTTGGCTTTTATTTTGTAGCAGATAGCTGTGGAACATGAGAGTTTTAAAACTTTAGGATATGTTTATAATAATGATTTAATTAAAATCATGCTAAGCAGGAAAGTGTATTATCATCAGATAATTCACTAATTGTTAGAGATGGCATTTTGGCTTCTCCTCAGGATACTTTACATTGTGATACAACTCATTAACTTTACAATGTCTACTTTGCTAGGCAATAACACTTAAAGAGGATCTATAGGTATATAATTATTCAACCATATTCAAATTAATTGTTTGATAAAGAAAGACGTAGGCCCTGATCCTGCAAAGATTATGGGACTATATGCATGCTTAAAGTAAAGAACTTTTGTATTTTTTTTTTTCCAGAATTGGGGCTTTATTTTGTAAATATTTTAAACTGCTCAATGCTGAAAATTATTTCAGGTTTCCAGCCCTATGATCTGCTACAATATTTCTCTTTTTAAAAAAAACCCTAAGTGTTTTAAGACCATTAGTAATACACAGTTCCTGCATTTTACATGACAATTCAAGTTCATTAAGATACATTTGTATACAGCATGATCCAAGTTTTTTATTTCCTAGTATAGTTATTTTTTTGCTTTTTATATTAATTAACCAAAGGCATCAGAACCAAATGTAGTTCAGTGTGCAGTTCAGAATCTTCATATTAAGAATGGCATTTGAAGTGATTGCTTCCCAGATACACATGCACTGAATAGCCCATCTTTAAAAGACAATATTTGCTGCAATATTTTCATGTTCCTATAATAACACCATGCAATCTCCTATAGCTATTCTTGGTATATATCTGCTCAATAGAAAGTTTTTCTCAATTATTCTGGAGATCCTAATTGCCCTCACATATGTTCAAAATTACCCCAGTACAAACATACACTTCAAACCTCCTAACTAAATCTGATGCCGCATTTACTTCCCTAATGTTAAAAAACCACACCTTGCAAAGTTGCAATTAATTAGATCTGTGATTGGTTAATATCTAGAACACCTGAGACTGTGCTTATCTAACTCATCACATCAGTAGTCCAAAGAAAATGTTGATGAATCCCTGAATGTTCAAGGACCTATAGTTTGCAATTCTGATTTGCTGTGGGGTTTTCTTTTCTGAGAGAAAAAGAGAGGGAGGTTGTTTGTTCTGGAAACTGGGAAGGTTGTGGGCTCTCCAGAGGCTTCATTTGGCTCTGTGTACTTTTGCAAGAGCTTGGTGTATTCAGGCATCTACATGAAGGAATCCTTCTAAAAGATATACTGACTGAAACCTGTACCACAACAGGGAAGTATAGAACTCCCCTCTAAGATTAATATCACATGAGATTATCCATTATACTTGCTTCAGACTTCCTTGCACACTAACATTAAGTTATTATTACATTGGACTTCTGACTACAATGACAGGTCAGAGTTTTAAAATGATTGACTTATCAAAGCAGCAAAAGGACAACTGAGATAACAGAGAAATCTGTCCGTCAGTTGGGGGTTTTGCTTTATATTCTTTGCTCAATCTAGGTACTGTAACCTTTGTAAGAATAATAATGGCTACTTGTTCAGGACTTACTGCTTTCAACATTTTGTCACGGAATGAAGGTAAGTCTGTTATTACAGAAGAGATCTGGTTTCAGCAAACTACATTTACCTACCTTCACATTTGAACAATAGGAAAATAGTGGTCAGCCATCACAAGTGAGATCCACAGCTGACATTAAACAACAGAAGGCAGTCTGGAAAACAAGGGAAACTAGATGTTTTGTACAACCATAAGGAAGAATATATGCAAGGTGAAGAAAATAACATCTGTCTTAAATACACTAGAGGTAAAACAGGAACACTATGTACCACTCACAGTTTTAAGCCCCCTGAAGGAAAGATCCAAATAGTAAACGGTCAGAAGAACAAGCAATCTGCCCATTACAGTCTGCTGCCCTCAAGATGTCTCCTTAATTATAGCTACAAGAGCAAATGTGCTGAAAAGCTAGTAAAACACACTCCAAACTTGACCCAGCTCCGAGTTTCAAATGCATATTTACAATAAAGATTAATCTCTTTTTGAGGAGCTAATCAGCTGAGATGATATTAAAAAAAACCTAAAAACCAGACGCCAGCATGGTAATAAAAATGGAAATATCTGTGTTTCAAATTTCCTGAAGCAACTAGTTTTGTGTATTTAATTGGCATATTAAGATCATGACTAACAGCCCAATCATTAACAGTGCCAACCTGAGGGAAGCCAATGTATTTCAAAACCACCTTTCCACCTCCCTTAATCCTAGAGACGGATGGGGCCAAACACAAACTCCAGTACAACAGAGAGCAGACTAAAGGCTCTGTTCACTTGTTATCAAGTGAGACTGATGGGAGCTGGTGTACAGCAAATTACACTTGCATATCAGAGAAATTTTCAGCTAGTCATTTAGGATAAGCTTAAAGTCCCTTTATGCTGCTCTGGTAGTACAAAAGAACCTTAGCAGGGTCAAGAACTGCCCTAAATATTTAGAAGTTTGCCAGTTTACTCCAGCTGAGGATCTGGCCCTTCATCTCAAGGTATGTTATACTGTATTATATTGCTAGAGGAGACTATACTACACTATGTTTTTCAAGGATTCTTGAAGTTTTCATGTTTGAGGAATTTTGTAATTCAAAGTATGGAAAAATCTCATTGATTCTTTCAAGAGAAATCTTAATGGTAAAGTACTCGTAATACTCCAACCTGTTATCGAATTAATTAAAGCTGGTCAAATACTAAGGAAAAAATATTCATTACAGAATTTTGATGAAAAACCATTATATTTTCTGAATATTCTACAGGATGTGCCCACTTCCTGCTTTAATGAAAACTTGGTAGTGCCAACATAAGGGTACTGTTACACTTTCTCACTTAGTGAATTACACTGCTGGCCTGTAATGAACGTATTACACTCTTGGCACAATTCTTAATTCTAATACTCATCTATGTCTTCTCCCTCTCTTCACTGAAAACTCAATACAAGTGCATTGGCTTTCTGTTTACAAAACCGGTGCTGTGTGTGTACACTGAACGGTACTGAGCAATGAAAAAAAGTGTGCCCCTTTCAGTCACTGTCTAAAGCTGGGAAATAACACCTCTAAGCCATGCTGTGACAAATTGAAACTTTCTTGGAGAATCATATTAATTCCACAAGGGAAAAAAGGGGGATAAAAAATAATAAAGGAGGTACAGTACTACTTCTCTGGAATCTATTTAAGCAGTAATCCTCTAAAATTAGTGTATACCAACTGATTTGTCAGCTATCACAGCAGCAAACTGTTCATTAACTGTGGAAAACAGGAGCCTCAAGGAGATTAAGACTAATCTAAGCTATATTTTATATTATTTGTTGTAAGTGTCATCTGTGCACCTTCTTCAGGATAACAGTTCTCAACTAAAGGACACAGATGGAACATTTGCTAAGTGTTATATCTGAAAGAATTAATGCAGTTTTATTGCATCTGTTTAGCAGGTATTCAGTTGTGTGTCTCTCTCACACACGCACAAAACAGCAATACTTGTCTGTTATAACACAGGTTAATAAAACATATATTCAGCTTCCACACTGAGGAAGCCACTGCCACCCTGGATTACCTGAAAAGTTTTTTCACTGAGTTTTTTACTGCTTTGTACTGTTTGGAAGCAGGCATTCTATGAACTGAAATAGTAAAGGTCAGAGACAATATTCATGATCCAGGAACATAGATAATTTAGAAAAGGGAAAATAAACATTTCCAGCCAAATAGAAAGAAAAATTGATTAAAATAACAGGAGTAAAATGGAGTTACATCTCTTTTTGTAATGACTATTTACAGTAGGCAAGACATTCTGCTGAATTAAAGGTGAAAATGAAAAATGTTTCCTTATTCATCAACTCTTAGAAAGTACTCAGCTTCTATATAGACATTCTTAAACTCTTATATATATCTATATATCTATATACTTGCTAGTACCCTAAGTATATAGATATATAATATATATATATATTCCGAGGGTACTAGCAAGAGCAGTTAATCTTACAGATAGGAATGATAGGACTTTGAATACTGTGGGATTTTACAAAATCTATATATAGTTTGGGGAATAAATTGCAGAGGCTGTATTCTTATAAAGGGAAGAATCTTTGTTTTATGTCCTCTGTTTATAGTATAAATTATGATCAGTGTTTAATGTCCCTTTAGTCACAAAAACTGAAACCAGCTCCAATGACATATAAGAAACAAGTACTAGAGGAACTCACTGTTTGTAGTACTAGCTCATCTCACCTCACCCTCAGAAAAGCTTGAAATGTATATTTAAGATGATGCATTTCCATATGCTTTAGGAGCATGCAATTTTCCTACCAGCCCTGCCCTCACATCCCAGAAGTCCCTACCTCCCTATTATTTCAGCCTTCTCTCTGTCCTCCTCAGTTCAGTGCAGTCAATGTCACCAGTTAGAAATTGCTTTGAAATTGAATTTTTTTTTCAATTTCACCTCTGATGTCTCTTGACATGTGTTCCAGTTATCTTCCCATTTCTCTTCTCTCATCAATCGTTGCTTTTACTTAGTCAATCTTGTCTTCTTCCTGCCGAGTGATGCTAGCAACTCATACCTTTCTCCAGTAGAGATTATATACAGATTGTACACTTGAGTTCTACCTACTCTTGACACTTTCAGGAGTATGTGACATACTAGCAGGTCAGCCATCTTTGATTTGAGGAAAAGCCCACTGCCAATACAACAAGTAAAAGGGCATGCAAGAAATATAGTAATACTTACATAACTGAAGATATATATGTAAATGGCAATGCTTTATTTTATAGAAAAATACATTTTTCTACTTTGAAAACATTTTAATGTATGTTTCAAAAAATGAGTACTGTTCAATTATTAATAATACCACTTAGTGTTAATATCATGCTAGAGTCCTCTCCAAAGCTCTTAACAAATATTATGGAAGGACTTAATCACTAAACAAAAAATAAAGTGTCATAAAAAGAGAAAAGAATCATCCTAATTAATGTGTATATTTTCTTATTTAAAGCATTCGTTATTTAAACTGCAGTTGAAATACTTGACCCAAAATCAATATGTATCAGCATTTTCCTATCATAGCATATTAAACACTGTAGGCTGGGTGTTGGGAACTCAAAGAAATTAATTCCAGAAACATACGGAACTGAGTATAGATGCTTGAAATGCCTGCCAGTATGAGAACCACAGTACCTAGAATCTTGTCTTGCCATCTTATCCTCATCAGTTTCCTCAGACAGTCCATGTGAAAATGATTCAGCTTCATAGCATAGCATCTGTACATTGTCCAGGTTTTGCATGCATACATCAGAACAGTATTTACCTCAGAGCCATTCAAAATGGTTTTCTTATATCAGAGTCATACTTTAAAAAATCCCAAACCCTTTGACCCAAACCTGAGCAGTATACAGGAAGCACACAGTGCAACTCAGAGGGTGGTACAAATGTCCTGATTAGGTTAAGTCCTGATTTTGAGCCATCTGATCCCTGGGTTCCTTTAGTTTATACAGTCTGTCAATGGCACCTCTTCCTATAGATCAGTGTTTCCCAAACTTGGGACGCTGCTTGTTTAGAGAGATGTACTGGCTGCTGCTTCCAGCAGCTCCCATTGGCCTGGAGCAGCGAACCGCGGCCAGTGGGAGCCGTGATCGGCCGGACCTGCGAACACGGCAGGTACACAAACTGGCCCGGCCCGCCAGGGGCTCTCTCTAAACAAGCAGTGTCCCAAGTTTGGGAAACACTGAAAATGATCCTCTATTCCCATAGATGTGTGTATGGGTAGGAGAGGCATGATGTGTTAAACCAGTTCTATGCCTTTGGAAAATCCCCCTATATTGTGGTGGATCTTCTTGTGGTTGGCAATACCAGGTGTAGAGCTGATTTAGATAATCAATAATCATCTATTAGTGAGGAGGCAATTGATCGACTGACCCAGATCGCTATCAACATATCTCTTGCTGATCCCCCAACGCTGACTGAAACTGTGAAAGCGATTGACCTGCTGTCAAATGGTAAAGCACCTGGAGCAGGTGCTATACCAGCAGAAGTCTACAGGCCAGAGGCTTGCACATGGCTCTGAAACTGACAGAATTTTTCCAGTCAATGTGGACTCAAGGAACTATACCCCAGGGAGTACAAGGATGCATGCATCATCCACTTGTACTAGTGGAAAGGAAACAGACAATCCTGCAACAACTATCAGAGCATCTCCTTGTTGTCAATAGCCAGCAAAATTCTCGCAAGAATTCTGCTGAATCACCTTGTGCCACACATTGAACAAAGGCTCCTGCTTGAGAGTCAGTGTGTCTTCAGGAAAGGACGTGGCACCATAGACATGGTGTTTGCAGCTCATCAACTTCAGGAGAAATGCCAGGAACAGAACTCCAACCTGTATACTCATTGACTTGACAAAAGCATTTGATACAGTCAGTCGGAAGGGTCTTTGGAAGATCATGGCAAAATTCAGTTGCCCGGAGAAATTCATTGCAGTGGTTCAGCAATTCCATGATGGCATGCTTGCTTGTGTTGTGGACAATGGTGAGTCATCTGAACCATTCTCAGTCACCAATGGAGTCAAGCAGGGCTGTGTGTTGGCCCCAACCCTCTTCAGTATGATGTTCTCTGCCATGCTTAGAGATGATTTTCATGACTGTGTCACCGGGATTGGCATCAGATACTGGACTGATGGCAAGCTCTTCAATATGAGGAGAATACAGGTAAAGATGAAGGTACAGGAAGTGACTGTCCCTGATCTTCCATTTGCCAATGACTGTTCCCTGCATGCCAAATCTGAGTCTGACATGCAGCAGAGTATGGGCTATTTCTCTTCAGCTTGTGACAATAATTTGTTCTGACAATTAACATCAAGAAGACAGAAGTGATTTACCAGCCTGCACCAGGAAAGTTTTATGTAGAGCCTACTGTCACAGTGAATGGCTAAACCCTCCAGGCAGTGGACAAGTTCACCTACCTCAGCAGTACACTGTCATGTGCAGTTCACATCAACGATAAAACCAAGGCCTGAATTGCCAAAGCAAACGTGGTCTTTGGGAGAATACGCGCAAATGTGTGGGAGCATAGAGGCATTAGTCAACAAACAAAACTGAAAGTCTATAAAGCCATCATGTTGCCAACTCTGATGTATGCATGCAAAACCTGGTTGATGTACAGATGCCATGCTATGAAGCTGAATCATTTTCACATGGTCTGTCTGAGGATGAAATGGCAAGACAAGATTCCAGGTACTAAGGTTCTCATACTGGCAGGCATTCCAAGCATCTATACTCTGTTGATGAAATCACAGATGAGATGGGAAGGCCATGTTACCAGAATGTCATATGAGTGACTGCCAAAGAAGATCTTTTATGGTAAACTAAAGTAGAGAAAGCATTCTCAGCAAGGCCAGAAGAAACATTTCAAGGACTCCCTCAAGTTATCCGTGTGGTGTTTCAACATCAATCCAGAGTTTTGGGAAGATCTCACTCATGATCATTCTATCTGGTAAAGTCTCATCCATACTAGAGCTACAGTCAAAGAGCAGAGAAGAATTACTGAGGCAGAGCAGAAGCGCCAACAGTGTAAATCTCATAGCAGCATGTCCACTGTTAAAATCAAGTAACCCACAGTGGCATCTCTTGTTCAGTGTGTGACAGACCATTCAAAGCTCATATTGGCCTGATCAGTCACTCACGTGTTCACAGAAACTAAACCAACCAGTGATGTCATGGTCATTTTCAAACTGGAAGGATGAACAACAGAGCTGCTTTGTCCTGTCAACAGTGAGTAAAGTGGTCTTAAGGTAGGCTTTTATTTTTCATGGTGTTCCCTCAGTGAAGTTGGTCTCTAAATACTTTAGTATTTGCATAGCAACATCCCAGGAGTATTCTGCTTCCTGTGACTGATTTTTGGAGAATGGTTTAAATTACTTGTCATATTTCTTTTTGATTAATTTAAGAAAACTGATATACCTTCAACTTCTTTGGCACTGGAGAGAGAAATGTCAAAAGCAGCACCAGCTATTTAAACAGGCACTGGCTGCAAATAATTTAGAAATTTCTCTTTGCATGCCTGGAGTGATTCAGAAGCACTGCCCTGCTTCTTATCTTGGCATATTTTGTGACTCCCAAGTGGAACTGTAATGCTCAGTGTTCCTTTTATAACACCCAAGCGTCCTTTACTTGTCCTACTTCCTGTCTCTACAATAGGTGTTGGGCTTCACCACACATATTTAGCAGGAATGAGGAGGGAGGAAATTTTGGATTTGAGAACAAGCCAAGTTCCAGGGGTTGGCACAGGGACACTGCATGTGTCCGAGGAGAAGAATCTTCTGCCAACCAGTCCATAGAGTGGCACTAGAGCTGCATCTTGGCAACAGGTTAATGTATTAGAGAGTAGCTGGGGGGAACCACAGCTCTCTTTCTTCTGCCTAAAGCAGGTGAGCCATTGGCTCCTGTATGCCCAGGAGAGGCTATATAAATCTTGTCCCTCCAGGCTGAGTCTCATCTCATACCTGGATTAGCAGGTGTCCAGTGCAGGTATTCATTCCAGATGGATCTGATTTCCTGACAAACCAGAATTAGATGTGGACTTAAAGGAAAACTTCATCTAAAACGCTAGAGCTCCTAATACCTGGTACAGTGAAGAGACAAGCCCCTTTCCTCAGTCCCTTAACCCTCATACCGGGAAGAGTGGTGGGAATCCTAGCAATGGGTTAGGACCAGCTAGAGAGGGGTGATGGGCTGATGATAGCACTCCATCTGGTGGAAATGATTAAGAAAGGTATAAGGGTCTGTGCTGTCTGAGTTACTGCCAGATAGTTATAGACTCATAGACTTTAAGGTCAGAATGGACCATCATGATCATCTAGTCTGACCTCCTGCACATTGCAGGCCACACAATCTCACCCACCTGCTTCTGAAATAGACCTCTAACTTCTGGCTGAGTTATTGAAATCCTCAAATCATGGTTTAAAGACTTCAAGTTGCAGAGAATTCACACTAGTTTAAACCTGCAAGTGACCTGTGCTGCATGCTGAAGAGGAAGATGAAAAAACCCCAGGGTCTCTCCCAGTGTGACCGGGGGGAAATTCCTTCCTGACTCCAAATATGGTGATCAGTGAGACCCTGAGCATGTGAGCAAGACCCATTAGCCAGACACCTGGAAAAAATTATCTGTAGTAACTCAGAGCCCATCTCGTGTCCCATCTCCAGCCATTGGGGATTTTTGGTACCGGCAGTCACTGAGGGGCCACATGCCATCATAGGCTGTCCCATCATACCACCCCCTCCATAAACTTATCATGCTCAGTCTTGAAGCCAGTTAGATTTTTTGCCCCCACTGCTTCCTTTGGAAGGCTGTTCCAGAACTTCAGCCTCTGATGGTTAGAAACCTTCACCTAACTTCAAGCCCATACTTATAGATGGCCAGTTCCCAGATGAGTTAAGCTAATAAAGTTGCAGCATAATTAAACCACATCCTTGTGTCTTGTCTTTCTTCCCACATATCTGGGGCAATAATGTAACAGCATGATTTACTAATCCAAACCCCTGTTTATATTAATTCACCCAAAGGTCTGTCAGTATTTATAAAAATGGGATCTACAGTGGTCAGGTTATATGCATTGCTCCATGTGCTGGCGGTATTTTTCTGTGCTTATAATGGTACATGGTACTGCAATCACTGTGCAGAGGCAAATTGTGAGTTTTCAATTGCATGCACATGTACAGCTGTGGCGATCTTTCTATTTCATAAAAAGAACAGGAGTACTTGTGGCACCTTAGAGACTAACAAATTTGTTAGTCTCTAAGGTGCCACAAGTACTCCTGTTCTTTTTGCGGATACAGACTAACACGGCTGCTACTCTGAAACCTTTCTATTTCATGATGTTAATTTTCCTTTGAGTTTGTCACTGAATCTTCACTTTGTTTCAGTGCACTGAATACATGAAATTTGTAAAAAAGTTTTATATATAGAACCACAAAAATAGAGAGAGAAGAAAAAGAAAACACTAAGAATATTAATGGCAAAGTCATTTAGGATCAGTGAGGCAATATGAGACATGGTTGATTTATTTTAATATTGCAGTAATTCTGTACAATAGGAACTCAACCCACACAATACACTACTATCTTTGCTTTCTTCTTATTTTATGGTAAGGAGATAAATGATTTTTTTCGTCAGTTTAACTTTCATAAAGTAATGAAATGAAATTAGAAGGGTTTTCTTTTTTGAGGTGGGGAGGAAGTTAAGGCTAATTTCACTCTCCCACCCTCTGCTTTCTTATTTTCCTCTCCATTCCTTTCACCTGCTTCCACTTCTTTTTTTATATCTTGATTCTACTGCTCTTTTCCTTTCCTCCTCCTACCCCTTCTTGATACTCTCAGGGTATGTCTTCACTACCCGCCGATCCGGCGGGTAGCAATCGGTCTATCGGGGATCGACTTACCGCGTCTCGTGAGGACGCGGTAAAATCGATCCCTGATCGCTCTGCCGTCGACTCCGGAAATCCACCTCGGCAAGAGGCGGCAGCGGAGTCGGCGGCAGCGGTCGACTTTCCCCCATCCTCATCGCCAGGTAAGCCGACCTAAAATACGCAACTTCAGCTACGGTATTCACGTAGCTGAAGTTGCGTATCTTAGGTCGGAACCCCGCTGTAGTGTAGACCTAGCCTCAGTCTATCTTCTTACCCATTGTTAACTATACATTGGGGGTGGGGGGTGCTGTAATATCACCATTAAATGTGGCATCCGACTACATCCAATAATTGCCCAGATGAAGAGAAAAAACAGAAATCAAACTGAACCAAACACCCCTACCCAGCCTTTGGGGAACATTGGCTCTGGATCTAGATTGAAACATTGCAGCTGCCTTGACTGGATGATGGCTTGAGCCAAACCTTCTGAATCTAAACACATTAAAACTTGTTGGGAATTCAGCTCTGGATCTTAACTTCGGCGCTCTCTAGAGCTAAAACTAGGTGTCTTCTTCCTTTGATGCAAATGTACTGTTCTCATTATCTCCCATGGGATTTAGATGCACATTTCAGGAGGTGATACATCCCTCTGAGTTTGCCCTATCCCGTCTAATAATTGCTGTACTTGTTCACAACCACAAACTAACCCTCTTTTCCAACAAAGGTACGTGACAGCCAATCACAGAAACTTTAGAGATATCCAAACATCTATAATTCATGACAATTAAAGCACTAGCAATAGGGAACACTACTCTCCATTTTAAATAATGGCCAATTTTTAATTGTATAATATTCTTTTCGGTAAGAACATCTAATTAAGGCATTTGTTAAAGTTGTGTAATGTTAAGCTAACAGGGAGAGTCTAATGGAGTTCTATTGGAATTTTTCCATTAAATTAACATTATGGACTTTTAATGGATGTCTTAATTAGATGTTGTTATTAACAGGGATGATGCACAAATAAAAATCAGGCCCAATGTGTGCAGAATGCCTCATTAGCACTCACTGAGGGACGTTGACAAAAATGCCTCACTCTAGCTAATGCATAGAAGCTGACTTCCTTTTACACAGACATAAACACACAAAAATACACACACAGAAAAATAGCATTTCCTTTCTAAAAAAACTGCTTACAGATATTGGTCCAATGTCTGTGGTCATTTATACCAATGTAACCTCATTAAAGTTAATAGGGTCATATGAGTCTAAGTGAGAGCGTATGAAGTGGCAAATAACTCAGCACCGGATTTTTGCACAGTTCTGCCCTTATCTTTTCCTTCCCCTCCTCTAATTAGGACAAGCAGTGCAAGTGGGTGGTGATCTAAAATAATACAAAAAGAATGTGTTCATCATTCTTTGGGTTTCTGTTCTAGTTGTATCATTACTGCATGGCTTTATACTCACTACATGGGTTACAACAGGCAACAGCCACCTGACTGGAAACCTACTACCCTGTGTGCAGAGTACATTCTTTACAAATACCAATGGCTGTAACTACAGTCTATTTGTAAAGCTATAGCTTCAATTGTTCCAGAGCCTATCTTCCAACTGGGTCCAGGTTTTTAAAGGTATTTAGGGACCTAGTACATTTTTTAAAGGCACCTAGGTGCATAAATCTCATTAAAGTTAATGGATATTAGGTTCCTGAGCACTTTTGAAAATTTAATTAGGCATTTATCGGAATCTTTCTCTGGCCCCAGGTCTCTTTCTGGTTAACTCCTTGGAACTGTGGTCCCTTACTGCCTCACTGATAGAACTATCTAGAGCAGTGACTGACTATCACACATCTCCAGGCATCAGTTTTCTTACATTCAGTAGTGGTGAGTAAACTGTACATTAGGAAAGTGCTGGTAAAGTATTGCCAGTTGAGAGGATCTATCTGTGGAATGAACTTTCAGAGGAGTTCAGGTCAATTCAGTTTGATCCTCTTTAGAGATCGCTACTAAATGTATTTGATAACACTTCTCCAATATAACCCAAATGACAATCACATCATCCACTCCTGTTGCCCTCCTACCATCTCCTCATAAAAAATAAAATCAACCTCTTGAAGTTAAGTATGTATGTAAGAGCACCCCCGCCTGCCCAGAGGTCACTCTGAGGTACCCTGCCACAGTCTCTACTGCTTCAGGGGCTTCTTAAACTCCACATACACAATCCAAGGGTAATTTAAACACTGCCATCTGGGGTCAACTTTATTCAGTCCTTTGGGTACACACTGGCCCTCCAGGCCCTGACCACAGTTCAGTGTTTCTCTCTCTCCTTGGAAGGGAGTTCCCAGTCCTCCTTCTCAGAGCTGAATCCCAATTCAGTCACACACCCAGACTTTGGTTGGCTGGAGCTCAGCCTTCCAGCTCTGTCTTCCAATTCCCATGGTCACAGGTCCTTTCGTTACTCCATGGTCTTTGCCATATCTTCCTCTCTCCTGCAGCTTCCTGCTGTTCTTATAAGGGACGCCCATCCTCCATTACCTGGCCTTTATTTCCTTCACTTATGGAGATGAGTTAAACTTATCACAGCCTATCTCTCCTTAGGGGGCCAATCACAGTGTGAGAATGTGCATAAGTGTTTTTAGGATCAAGTCCTTTAAATTAGCCAATAAATCACAGCAATTGTAAAGCTTGTTTCTGAACTCCCATACTCTCAGCCAAATCCCAGAACCCTGGTGAATGAATGACTGTTGCAGCATGTCAAGCAGGTTATCAAGTTCAGGCTATTTTGGACCAAGAGGAAAGCAAAATTGGACTAGATTGATTACAAAGTTCAGAGACATCCTGACATGGTCCCTTGTCTTACCATAACTGCACTTTAATTACAAATGGAAAATCATGTTTTCATAACATAGAGACTTCTCTATAGGAAAAATGTACTCTGGCCCTGATTCAGAAAGGTACATAACCACATGTATCATCTGAATCATGGGAGCAGTTCCACTAAAGAGAAATACCCCAGTACTGTGAAAGATGGGGATTTTCTTTATTCTTTTATGCTGTCCAAACTCATCAAGTTTGTGTCACTGAAAGATTTAACTGGTTTAGTACACTGTTAGATTAGGTATGTCTTTAAAGTAATCCAAGGGCTCATTAAATGCATTTTTCGTATTATAACAATTAAAATACTATAGTAATGTATTTTTTGTATCATCATTTAATTTTAATTTTAAAAAATATATATTTAATGTTAATATAAATACTACACTGTTGCTTTAGAAAATGATTGCCTCGAGTTGTTTGTTCTCTACAATAAAGTGGGGGGGTCACTCTTCAGGGGTAATTGATAGGTGGACCATGGGTCAAATCCAGACTATCAGATGGTTTTGAATGGACTGCGAAATCTTTTTATTTATGTATTATTGTCATTTTTGTTATTATTTTGGTATTATTTTCTATGGAGTCAGGACCTTGACTATACCATGACCAAGAAATTTGGACCTTGACAAAAAATAATTGATTACCCCTGCTTTAAGTTGTTCTTGTTCCCTTATATTGATACATGACACAACTTTTGTTAGCAATCTTTCTTAGATCTTTTACTGAAATCAGGATGGGACTTTGGCCAACAAGAATTTAACTTAGCATTTCCCATTAGGGAATATGCCTGAGTTTTGATCTCTTCATAATCACTTTAATATGTAAACCAATGATTTCCGTCTTTAACAGTTTGGCAAGAAAGATTAGGCAGACTCATTTAGGGAATATTATACTTTCAAGAATGCACACTAGCTCCAAGTCATTAAATTTTCAAGCTAGTTATCCCTCTCCAATGCAATATTTTAAGTATTCCTTTATGTTTAAACATTTTATATCAGGGGTCGGCAACGTTTGGCACGCGGCTCGCCAGGGTAAGCACCCTAGCGGTCCGGGCCAGTTTATTTACCTGCTGACGCGGCAGGTTCGGCCGATCGCCATCCCCACTGGCCGCGGTTCGCTGTCCCGGGCCAGTGGGGGCG